>NC_140125.1:39971803-40089303 GCF_964035555.1 Netta rufina
CTTCTCTTTCTCTCTATTTCTTCCTCTCCCTCTCCTTTTAGTCACGATTTCCCGAGATAAATGAATGCGCATTTGATGGGTGCGTATGATGTGGCCCATTCGGCTCTCATAATTCAATCCTGTTGATGCAATGTGTGCCGAACCGGTTGTGCTAAGGAACATGCGGGCAAGTGCTTTTTTTAACGGTTGGGATTGGTTTAAGAAGCCGAGGGGGGTATTTCATTACTGGTCCAAAACAGTGTTGCAGCTCCCAAGCTAAACTTTAGCGACCCCCCCTCCCCCTCCCCACGCTCATTTAGCGTGAGCACAGAGGTTAGAGAAGGTAAACGTGAGGTTCCCTATTTTTATTTAATTTTTTTTCTAAAAGGAGGGAGAAAAGGGGTTCAGCTCGCCTCTTGGACAGGGTGCCGGGCTGGGAAGCAGCAAACTTTCCCGAGGGGGCAAGGAGGAAGCCGCTGCCACCCGGCTCCGCTGCTTCCCCGCATCCCCCGGCCAAGCTCGCAGCTCCCCAAGCCCAAAGTTACCTGCTCCTCAGCTGCAGCAGCCGCAGCCGTGCTGCCGCCTGCTCCTGAATTAAACACAACTCTTAATGATGTAGCATTATCAGCAAGGGACACTTGATTGACTGATCTAGGTATGATATATGTGCCGGGCGTCTAAATTAAATATTAAGTGAAATACTTAGCTCTAATTAGAAATCGTAACCTAGCAATGAAAACTTGAAGAAACAAATTGCGGGGGGAGGAGGGGACAGCCTTTAAACGCGGCAGCGAGGAAAGTAGCAGTGATGTGTACAGAGGCTGACATATTAGCAACAAGCAGCAACTTTGAAATGATTGACGTATCATTAAAGCCATCAGGTTGATTTTAATAATTCTTCTACAAAAAAAAAAAAAATAAATAAAAATAGCGCGGAGCCCCTTAGACAAGTTATTTATTTATCAGAGCAATAAATCAGGGAGAAACATAATTAGACCTGGAGATTAAAAAAAAAAAAAAAAAAAAAAAAAAAAAAGAGGGAAGGCGTGGGTAAATCTGCCGGCTGTTTTAACAAATAAACGTCCAAAAAGCATCGACCATCAAAAGCATCTCCCACCTCTGGGAGATGGAGTTGTCAAGGCTAGATGCCTTCTCGCCCGAGTGTGCCTTCCCAAGGTAAACAACCACACAGTTGCCTCAACTTTCTCCTTTAGTACAAAGTTCCTGGTGCGACGGAAAATTTGAATATTTTATCAGTCTCTTGTAGTGACCCTCATTAGGTGGGCATCCTGCTAAGGCCCCGGCGTTGCAAGAAAGCTGCCCAATCAGAGCATTTGCACGCCTTGTTAGCGATGGTTAATGAAGCTTCCCCGTGCACTCAAAGAAAGGCCCCCTCCATGTAGATTTACCTTATGTCAACTCGTTACTTCTAATGAATCGCATCAAAATTCTTCCCTGAATGGGGCCGAGACGCCCGGACCGGGATCCCCTCCCCTCCCGGAGGAGCCCACCCCTGCCACCGCGGCTCGGCCGCCGTGCCCGCTGGCGGAGCAGCCGGGACCGAGGTGACCGGGCGCAGGGTGGCGGCGGCGAGGGGGGCGCGGGGCCGCGGGAGGGGGCGCGGCCGGCGGCGGGGGCTCCCCGGGGGGCGCAGCCCGGCCCCCGCTCCCCGGTTCCCGGCGAGGGCAGCGGCTGCGGAGGCTTCGCCGCTGGCAGGTAGACGTTTGCTCCTCGCCTGTAATTTCCACCCTTCCCCGCCACCCCCACCTCCCCGTCCCTCCGGGCTAGCATTTTAAAATCAATTAGTATTTTCAATTCTTGAGGTGAATTATTCAAACAAATGTTTGGGAGACCCTGAGGGAGAATTTGGCCGTGACAAAAGGTTTGATTAGCTTTATTTCCCCCCAAAAGCAACAAAGGCGCAGGGCTGCGAGAACAATCCGCTACATCAGGGCATGTTCAATTAAATGAAAGTCATTAGCTTCGCCGTGAAAGCACTACCTTTAAAATCAGATGGGGCGGGCGGGGAGGGGGGGGTGTGCTCTGATAATTGTGGCAGGAGGATTTAACACCCCCCTCCCCCTAGACACACAAAGCCCTCCAAAAAGAAGAAGAAGAGGAAGGGGGGGGGGGGGGCGACCACGCAACACTTCACCCTTTGGAAATTTGTGCTCAGTCTAAACAATAGGAAGCCCATAATGCAGATTATAACACTCACTGACTCGAATCCATTATCTGCCCTCCACACTGTCTATATATTGATTTCCATATACTTTCTATTGCTCTCAATGACTGAGCAAAGCTCCAGTTAAGAGCCCGCGACACCCAGGAGCGCTGCTTGAACTCCATCTCACCATTACGAGCCGGAGCCGGTTGTAAACACGAAACGCTCCCACTTCCCCACGGCAGCCGTGAACAAGCAATCCACGCACAAACACCCAGCGAAGCGGCCGCTGCCTGGGCCCCCCCCAAAATCCCCCCTCCCCGCCACTGCCGGCCGCCGGCCGCCCCTCGGAGGGAGAAAGCCCGCGGCCAGTGCCCGGTGCGCCCGTCCCGAGCGCGCCCGATCTGTGGAAAGGGATGGGAGAGGATGGGAAGGGAAAGGAGAGGATGGGAAGGGGTCTCCATCCCCCGGGGCGCAGAGCTAGGGAGCTGGGCTCCCTGCCTGTGGCCCTCCGCCCGCAGCCCCTGTGCCCTGGCGGAGCCCGCAGCCCCGAGGTCTCGGTGAGGGCTGGAGGTCGTTGCTGCAGCCCTGAGAGCCCGCAGAGCTGAACTTTTTTTTCGAGGCAGCATCCTCTCCGGACGGTAAGTTGGATATTTGGCTTAAGATCGCGTCCTCCCCGTCTCTCTTGGTGTGCGTGTGTGTGCGTGAGGGAGAGGAGGGCGAGAGCTCATCTGAAAAGATGGGAAAAAAAAAGAAGAAAGCAGCGCACCCAGAGCTCAGCCTGATTTGGGGGAAAGGGCTGTGCACGGAGCGGGAGGCCGCGGCCCCCAGCCCCGGCGGCGCAGCCCAGGGCTCTGCATCCCCCCTCCTCCTGCCCGGGCACCGCACCGGGCTGGGGCCGCTGTCTGGGGGCTAAGCGCGGCCGGAGAGGGGCAGAAATTTGGGAGAAGCTGTGTTTGGGGGAGGGGGAGGCACAGCGGGAACCCCGCTGCTCTACGGACCCTGCGTAACCCACTCCAGTCCCGCCTAGATCGGGGAGATCCAGGAGAGCGTCTTGATGTTCACATCTCCCTCCCCCCTTCGTTTGCTTTAATGAAGGTTGATAATTTGTTTCGAGGCAGTGCGCTGGACTGATAAGTCCTCCCCAGCTAATATGCTAAAGTTTAAATACCAGCAGGTGCAAATTCGCTCTGTTAAGGCTACAAAAATAATGCCGAAATTCAAGAGCACGAGAAGTTGGCCTTTGTATTGTGATTTAGAAAAGGGAAATCGCACTATACATAGCCAACTGTTTACAAAAAAAAAAAAAAATAAAAAAAAAATCCCAACTCCCTGAAAGTACTAAATTCTTCTTAATGATGCCGAAGGTGAAGTTGTTTCATATTGGACAAAATGGGCATTATTCTTTGTCATGTAAATTACCGTTCACTTGACCTCAGGTTAGAGGATAATGTTCATTCGTAGTTCACACTAAAACTTATTTAAATCAGAGAGCTGAAGAATCATTTCACGAAATCCGCCTAAGAAAGTGAAGAGGACTTAGAGATCTTCATTCAAAAAACATGAGTTAGGAACACGTACTTAAAGGAAAAAAAAAAAAAAAAAAAGTATTTTCTGCGAAACCCCAAGATTAGGAGTTGTTGCTTTTTTTTTTTTTTTTCTTCCTTAAAAAAAAAAAAAGTTATGCTCCCTGGATTTCACGAGAAATGTGTATATAATTTCGCATAACACGATTAAAAGAAAGGAAAAAATATGAATCAAAGGAGCTATAGATACACAAAAGACCTCTAAGTAACTATTACTGTAATACATATTTTAAAATAGGAAAAGAAATGAAAAGATATTTAACAATTGCGTAAAACAGAAATGAAGGTTTGATAAAGAAGATGCAGCTTGCGGTGTTATTTCATTCGATAAACATACTTTTGGCGTGGAGTGACAGGATATGTTATTTTGACACAAAATGAAAGCGTTACTGCAGATATAGAGACATAGATATACATGAAGACAGCTGTATACACTCATTTATAAATTAGTGGGTGCACGTGGAATGAAATCTGAGCGTCTGTACTTTCCCAAGCAATGCTGAAAAATATCCCATAGGTGAGGCGCTGGGCTGAGGTAGGTTTAATATTTAAGTGCGAGAGATTATTGGAAATCAAATAAAAATTCGACACGCATTGACCCATTAGAGGATTTAGCGGTGAGGAGGGAGAGATTTTCCAGGGCTTTTGTCGCTAATGTTTCAATGCTGGGCGCTAACTTTAAGAAAAGTGTCAGTAGAATAACAAATTGAGGGCATGAAAGGCCACGGAGAGAAAGCAGGCAAGGATGCTCTTGACTTCTTAGCAGTTGCTTAGAAAGGATCTCGAGCTTAATATGGGGACTCAATCAGCGCAGAGCACAAAGCTGGGGAGAGGGGGAGAAGAAAGTTGGGCTCAGCACGTGCAGTTTGGGCAAGTCGCTTGAGTGAGCACTGAAGGAGGGCGGCACTGCGCGGCTCGGAGCCCCGCCGGCTGCACCCTCTGCCTGCCGTTCCCGGCACGGGCACCGAGGGTCCCGGGGGTGCTGGAGGGGCAGGGGGGGCCGCGCTGCAGCCCCCTTGCCCCCCACCCGCCGCCGCTCCCCGGCCGCCTGCAGCGCCGGTCCCCGCCGGGGGTCCCCGCCCGAAATGGGGCCGGGGGAGCGGGATGGGGGGTGCGGGGGTCCCGCCGAGAGGCTCAGGTCCTGTGCCCCCGGTGGGCTTCGCAGCAGGGCACGGAGCGGCCGGCCGGCCCGGGATGGGTGCCGGGAGCCAGCACAACGCGCCCTCTCGGCAGAGCGCCAGCAGCAGGGTTTTGTTGGAAGGCTCCGTTATCAAAGTCGGTCTTTCCTCGAGAAACAGCCGATTTTAAAGCCCGGCGGTAAAGATTTTTAACAGCTTAGCGAATATCACAGATAAGGAAAATCTGGAAGATGCTGCTAGGACATCAGACCTTAATGGGCTTCTTCAGCGGCGAAGGGAACTCCATTCTGTTCCCTGCGCGCATTATACTGCAGACAGAATCCGATATATACTCTATTTAATCTTGCTCTGTGACAGAGCTGTTTAAGTGTATACCATGCCTACATGCTTTGTATCAAGACCAAAAGGATGCATTGTTGAAAGAAAACTATTCAAAATCTTTCATCTGATAGAAACGATCCAGCAACTGTGAGGCAGCTACAGCACAATGGTTCTGTCTACATAATAGGTATCTCATAAAAATACAGTGTGTCATTGCGACAAAAAAGTTAAAAGTCTTAAACGTATCCATCTTATATATTGCATGAAGTCAATAATATTCTAACCTTGCCTGCACCCCGCCATTAAATGGTACACGGCACTTTAAAATCGAGGGCATTGTGATTGAAATCCCAGGCACTGACAGAGAAAGAGGGGAGCAAGGTAAGTTAAGCGAGGACCATTACAGATGTAATGACCTCAGGGTAAATATTCATTAGGAAGAGGAGATTCCTCTCCTAATGCCCAGTCTATTTTCTTTGGAATGCAATATCACAGAGACTAATGTGGTATCAAGACTCAAGATTTAAAAGGAGATTATTTCCACGTGTGCTGGGTTGAGCTGGGGGTGGGGGGGATTTTTTCCAGACACTTTCCTCAAGTGGGACTAAAACTCCAAGACTAGGTTTAAAAAAAAAATAAAAATCACCTTCCTCATATAATTCGGGCGGCTAGAGCAGCTTGCTCCTTGCTTTACTCCGAGAGGAGAAAGCAGAGAACATTTAAGCAGCACGGTTAGCAGCCCTGCCTCTCTTTCTTCCCGTGGTAGGTGCACTTAGCCGCTGGAAAGGGAGACTACCCACAGCCCCGGGGACAGAGTTTTCCTCCCGAGCTCCTCTCTTTCTGAAGAACACTAGCTCCGACCTCTAGCCCAGCTGGGACTGGCGCTCTAAAGTAGCTGCGAACAGCGCTCTGGTGTCTCGGCGGGGTCACAGAGGAGATTTGAGCCTTTTAATTTCCAGACGCAAGGAACGACTCCCTCGGAGCCCCTGCGTTCTTCCTCTCTTCCCCCCCACGCCCTCCCCCCAAATAAATTAAATTAAAATAAAATAAAATAGGAAGCTAGGTACGATTCCCTTCTATACAGGGGGGAGGATTTGCAGGTGGTAGTGGGGAGTGGGGCCGGGGCACTTCTGGCTGGGGGGCGCGTCCCCGCCGCCAGCCGCCCCGTCCCCGTGGCGTTGTCCCCGTCGCTGCGGTCGCTGTCGCCAGCCCGGCTCCGGCCCCGGCCCGCGGGCGGCGCAGCCCTCGCCGTGTGCGGCAGCAAACGGGCACGTCGCCCGGCGTGACCTTCAGGGAGCACATTTCAGCTGCCAAACATCGAGAAAAGTGCTCCTCTCGCTTGCAGGCGCCATGTTAACGCCGGGAGCTGCCGGGCTGGGGCGGGGGGGAGGGCGGTTTCGCAGTTTGACACAGTTGGTGATTCAGACTGGACGTGCTCTCGACGGCTCCGCAAGAACAAAAGTGCTTTGGGATTCTGCCCCCCGCCGTGCTCCCCCGAGGGGACGCGCTCTGTAATATCGATGCCTGCTTGGGGACCTTACGGAGCATCCCCCCTCCCCGTGGCTGGGTGGGCTGCCCAGGGGTCTCGGCCCAGAGCCCACACCCCTGCCTTGCCCTGGGCCCCCGGCACCCCCGGGAAGCGCCTGCGGCCGCCCGGCTGCCCGCAAAGAAAATACATCCCTCCCCCCCCCCTCCCAAGTCCCTCCTTGTAAAATGATTTCCCAAGCAGTGGATCAGCGCTGAGCTGAATTCTCCACTTTCCCAGCTCGCATCGAAACCTGATAGTTAGTCACCGGCTCTGTGTTTTTTTTTTTTTTTTTTTTTGGTAACATATAAAAATCCCCAAACTTCTACAGATGGCCATATGTCGACAAAGCCACACCGCGAGCCCGGCGGGGATAGAGAGAAGTCACAGACCCGCTCCTCCCCGGGTCCGCAGGTCCGGTGCCGTCCTAAAGGTTCAAGTTCCCCTAAAGTTCCCCTAAGGATTTCAAAACAAAGGCAGCCCAGCCCAGCTTCACTGCGAACATGTTTCCATTGTAATACTGGGCTTTTCCTCTTTTTTTTTCTTCTTTTTTTTTTTTTCTCTCTTTGCCCTGTTTTCCAGCCTGCAGTTACTGAAGGTCAGATGGAGAGGTCATGGCTTTGCATCCCCTATAAATAGATTTTGATATTTAGACAGCTATTGCTACTCAATATTAACTTACAGGATAATGGCGAGAGATACCGTATGCACTGAACCTGTTATTCACGAGTGAGCAGCATCTGTCGAATGCAATTCTCGTCTTTTTGCCCTCTTTGGCTATAGCGCAATCAATAGGGCGAAGGACATCTTGAGGCTGGGGTGGGGATGGTAAGCGGGGTGACTGTGCGGGAGACTGTGACAGTTGCGAGTACAGTGCTGAAACCACAAAAGAACTTCAGAGAGCTGAAGTCAAGAGCTAGGTAGGTCCAGACCAGCTATAAGTGAGCAGAGGACAAATTCAAGAGAGTCTGGCAGAAAGCTTGCAGAAGAACAGAGCTTTTTTTTTTTTTGCCTTCTTTCTTTTCCTTTTTTTTTTTTTTCTTTTTTTTTTTTTTCTTTTGTCCTTAGGGCTTCCATCACCTGTAAAACACGATAGATGTTGCTGAGTTGGAAGGGTCTCCCCTCCGTACATTAATACCCCGATTTCCCCTAGTTCTGGCTTTAAAAAATCGTAGATTCCGGGTAGATTCGAAACAGACTCAAGGTTCATCACGAACCATCTTGTTGTTTACAGAGCGTTCAAGGGAGGGAGAGGTATTCAGCTTTGGTAGCATTTTTAGGGAGCAATAGGAATTTTTGTTTTCTTTGCAGAGCATCCTCTTTTCCGTCTGAACCCAAATCCTCTTCTGCCTTCCGCCACCTGCAAGGCAGGAGGCTTTTACACTCCCTAGCGGTCCTGGGTGCCGGCACTTTTTGTTGTGTTTTGTTTTTACGGTGCAATTAAAATGAAATTCACGCCCTGGACTCCCGTTGAGGCTTTAAAACAAACACACCGCACGCCGGCTGCCCGCCGGGATGTGCTGAACCGAGCCGGCCAACCCTGTTTTAGCCGTGTTTGCCGTCAGGACCCCCGTGTGCCACCTCCGGGACAGGACGGGGGTGGCTATGGGGGGGGGACGACGACACGACACAAAAGAGGGGAGGCGGCGAAACCCCTGTAGGTCGGGGAGAGGAGCCCGAGAGCCCCGCTTGTGGCTGCCCCCCCCAGGTGCCGCGCCTCCTGCAAAGCAAAAGCCCCGTGCCACTGGCGAGACCGCGGCTCTGGAAAGTAGTTGTAATTGGGATGGTTTGTGGAAGGAAGGGAAAAACACACATGTTCGTCCTCCTGCCCCCATCCAGTTATATGGGCATAGGGAGGGGGCTCGTGGAGGGGACAGGTTTTTGCTTGCGTGTGAACTTTGTGGTTAAAAGCGGTAGCCTGAGGAAGGGGAAGGAGGAGAGAGGCAGTGAATGGTTGAATTTAATCAATAAAATGTCTGAAACAGAGCTGGCGAGATTTCATTCTCCCCATTGCTCGTTTAGCTTGCTCTTTAAGGTTCGTGTGTAACACCTGGTAGCTGTACGTATGCGCGTCTGTTTTTGGGGGGTGTCCTTTAAGAAAAGGGATTACTGCCAAGAAAGAGACACAATAGAAGTAGTTTTAAGACGCTCCGACTCCTTAAAGCCTTGCGATTTCAAACCCAGCCCGAGCGGTAATGAAAGAAACTTTCTGTCAAACTTCCTCGACGCGTCGTGGGGACGAGAGTCGGGGACACGCGGGCTTTGTTTCGGGGGGGACACGAAGCCACACGAGGGTGTGTGGGGCTGAGTGGAAGGCTGGGGGCACTGCGGGGGGGGGGGGGGGGGGGCAGCTCTCCGGCAGCCCTGGCCGGGCACTGCCTTGCTCTGGGTGCTCCCCGAGGCCACGGTGAGCGCCCTTTAAGGAGCGGCAGCGCTGGTACCGACAGTCCGGCAGAAGGGACAAACGCGGCTTTCCTGGGTGCTTTCTCGGCCGACGGGAGGGGTAAGGTACCGCGTCCCTCCCCGGCGCTTCTCCTGCGAGCTTCGGAGGGTGCCGGGGACGCCCGGCGCAGCGCAGCTCCCGACCCGGCACTCCGCGGGGGCGGCGCGCGGAGCTCAGAGCAGGACCCCCCCCTGCGGCTGTCCGAGGGCTGCAGGAATAAGATTCTGTGCTCCCCCCCACGTTGGGGCTTTCTTTGACCTGATATGGCTCGCCCTGCTTAGGGCGAGCTGGTACGAAAGTTGTCCTCGTGAGCGAAATCAGAGTTTTAGTGAGGTGCAGTCCCCATACATTTTTAACCACAGTGATTACTAAATTAATAGCAGGCCCTAAGACAGATGTCAAAACGTCTTGAAAATGTTTATCTGTGAATAATTGAGAAGGTGGTAAGACGCATTATCTGATTGTGTAATGAAATATGTATGAGGAACAGCTGTTTGCAATAGTCACCTCCCGTCGTTTCATTAGCCTAGAGCCTCCTCTTCAGCGAAGCGCTTCCCCGAAGTTGACCATTCAGCGCCGGCCAGGAGCCGCGGTGGGAAGGGGGAGCCCGGTGATGTCCCGGCCCTACCCGGACCAGGCCAGGCCACGGGCTCTCTTGGCATTTCTCACACTGGTGGTTCGCTCCGAGGAGGCGCGGATGGGGCCCGAAGATGTCTCGCCGGTAACCCCAAGCTGAAGAGGATGTCCGGCGAGGAGGGATCCGAGATGCTCACCTCAGAAGCACAGCAAATAGATATTTATTAAGATTTCATGCCGAACAGCGACAGCCTCCTCGACTGCTTAGTGTTGACATAAACTTCCAGACGTCGAGCATATGTTGTTGCACAGCGTTGTTTATGTGTGCTACCAGATGTTGCTTTGCATCCTATTGTCTGGAGTCAATGTTTAGTTCAGGTTAAAATATCTTTACTTAAACTGCTCAGTTGGCCATTGTGTGAGCATTAGTGAAGTGTCATGGAGAGGTAATGGGAAGTCCGGGGAGGTTAGCTCTCCGAGCGTGGCCAGGAGGTCCCTGGTTCATGGTGGGGTTACAGCCACCACTGTCATCTTTTGTTTTCCCTCCTCAGAGAACCCTTGTCCTTCCTCTAAAAGGATGTGCCCCGCTCTCTTTCCCTTCGGAGCTTTCTCCGCCGGTTTCATGAAACGGACCGATGTTTGTTTTTCTATCCCCCTAAATCGCCCGAAAGAGGAAAGGAAAACGCGTTTCTGCGTCACAGCCACCCCGGGCCGGGCGGAGCGGGGCGGCCCCACAGCCCTGTACGAGGGCTGCCGGCGCCGGGGGGAAATCGGCCCCGACAGAAGATTTCACACTTCCAACTGGCAGCGACCCTCTCCCGATAAAATGCCCGCCGTCCCTGCCCGCGGCAGAGTCGAGCCTCCCAGGCCGGGCGGCCGAAGGGAGCGGCCGGCCCTACCCCGGCGGGGCGAGTCGTTCGGGGCAGCCGCCGTCCGGGGGGCAGCCTGCATAGAGACTTTTCTTCCCCTTAAGCCCTCAGCCCGGGCCAGTCACGGCAGCTGACCTGCGGCCAGACTTTTGCTCCGGGAGAGGGGGGGGGGGGGGGCGAGAGGGAGGGGGAGGGAGCTATAGACCTTAATCGGATTTCTCCCCAAACACTTCTGGTATGTTGTTGTTATGCATCTATATGGAGATCATTATTTATAAATGAGCGAGTACGATCAGTCCCAAAGACTTTAAGAGCCCGGATTTGTGTCATTAAGTTGAAGGAGGGGTAGAGTAACTTAGCAGGGGGACGGAGGTGCTGGCCGGGGGTGGCCGCCCGCCTTAGCCAGAGGAAGGTCACCTGCCGCTCCGCTTTCCCTCTGCCCACCCTCGGGGACGAGCCCCGGCCTCTGCTCAAGGCTGTGGTGCTGTGGGTCACGCAGCCGCTAACTCTGTTTTCTTTTGCTGCAGTCCTGCCTTACACAATGGAGTCATATTTTCCTGTAAACTAGGTGCTCCACTAAGAGTGAAGACTATGTGAGAACATTTACTGCAGCAGAGGTTTTATAGGTCGAGATAAACCCTACCCTCTCTGCTCTGACATTTGTAAAGCCACTTCAGGATACAGTTAACATCTCTTTAAATGCCCGAATTAAACAAAAAGCCACATTGTGTATTTCAGCATTGAGAACAGAGGTTTTGCAATGCGATGCACTGTATAATGTAGATGTATTTGTGTTATTTCTAGCATTTTTGCTTGTGCGTAATCCCTTATGCCTTTTATTATAATCCTACACATTACAGTTAATCTGTAATGATACTGCTTCAGAGGGACCTGTTGCACACAGTGATGGTAATTTGTAACCTTGGTAACAGTTTTAAATAAAGATTATAACAATGATGTCAACTGTTTTTATTCACCATACCGTAAATGGGGTCTCAATATTATTATGCTTGTAAAGGACAGAGTTTAAGAAACAGTTACGAGGTTCCACTTATTATAGTGCGAGCTATCACTTTTTAGCTTGTCCTTAGTAAACATGATCATGGTTCTAAATAGTATAAAGATTTTCAAACTGCTGAGGACTCTGTAAACTTTAATTTTCTGAATGAGGGGGATATTATTATGAATTAGGGTTATCAGGATCCAAGTACCCTTACCAAGAACATTTTAGTCTTCCAGAGAAATATCTCAGAATAAGTACTACTTAGACACCCTAATGAATAATGCTAACACTGACTCTACCATTAGCCTTCTGCACAAGCTCTCCCCTCTATTAAAGCTTGCAGAAAATGCTCACAAGCCGAAAGCAAAATTAAATGTAATTGCTTTTATTTACCTATTGCTTTTATATCATTAAAACATTTTTAGTTACATTTATTAAATAGCAGCCACTTCGATTATTATTTGCTATATCTATTAATCCATTTTTGCTTATTAACTACACCAGCATTACCTACTGAAATATGTATATATACATACACGTATATATTACATATATTGTATTTGCCAAGATATATTTCAGTTCTCATTAACAAAAATATTCTTGTGGAAGATTCTCTGAAGCATATTTTTCATACACAATTATTAATAATCACAGTTGTCAAGAATTAGATATGCACAGATTGCAAATCGAAGGGAAATACTAGATGCAAAATGAAATATACAGTAGAATTGAAGCATAACTATTTTTTCTCCTCAAATAAAAAAAAAATTTACAGAATGAAAAACTGAGCTATTAAGCTTACTTAAAAGATGGCTTTGTTGGTTTAATTATACTGTAGTTATTTTATAAATATGTTTCAAAGGAAGCTTGCCATATTGAATGTCAATGAAGCCTGTAAAGAAAAGACTTACAAAAGCTAATGCAAATACCAAATTTTAGTCATTAGCATTCCTATTTATTACAAACTAAAGGAACCTATTAACAGACAAGAATTTCTATTTAGCTAGCATTACAGTGTTTATCCATTAAAATAAAAAAGGACAAAAAAAAATGACCTCCCCCCCACTTAGAACTATATGGTCTTTCTACTTGGAAGGACAAAAAAAAATAAATCACAAAACAAACAGACAAACAAACAAATGACAACAACCCTCACAATAGAAAATATGATTCTTTGGTATTCCTGTCTGTACACAGCCAAATTTTTCACAGCTTTATTTAAGTAAAAGTTCCACTCATTCCAAAGGAAAAGATCTGTCTGAGTAAGAGTTTCAAATATTTTGTGCATACCTTAACAGCTGCATTTCAGGGACTTTTGATTACAGTAAAACGTAGGTTGGCTTTAGGCTGATACAGGCCTACAGGCCTGGAGGCTGGAGGCCCCGATCCAAAGCCATTGGGTGCTTTCCTCTTGCATTCAGTAGTTTACACCAAGTCTGGAGTGTGGATAGCAGCATTCATGTTTAGGATGAGGAAGGAAGGACTAAAGGACTACACCATTCATTAGGTTAGGCAGACTTCTAACCAGATTTTTTTTTTCTTTTCCTAAATCAGCGTATTTATTCATGTGCTGCCTGTTTATTCAATAATATCCTCTCAGCATAGAATGCATACTTTCCAAATACCCTTTAATAAACTATACTTTTGAAGATGAAAGTGTATGTATGTAATACATCTTGGAGTTTCTTAAAAACATTAACCATGTTATTGCATAACTTATATTAAATTTCACACATAAAAGGTAAATAAGCTTTCTTGTATTTTTGACTGAACTGCACACTTTTATGTAAAAGGAGAAGCTTTTGGGGACTCTTATATTTATGACAAGCTTACAAACTGATATATCTTTTTCCCTTTGTTGCATCTGACACGGTCTATGTCTTCTCAGCTTGTGAGTATTGCTCCTTGAGACTCTGTTGTGTCTATTCAAATTGACAGAGGAATTCAAAACAAGACCAGAGAAGCAGCACAACCGCAACAGAGCTTTGGTATGACGAATGCTGTCAAATATCTGTTATGCCTCAAACATTACTTCAGTTTCAAAGAACTGGGGGGAGGGTGGCGGGAAGCAGTTTGAGAAAGTTCATGCAGTGCTGAGCACAACCTAATGTTTTAATCTTTGTTTGCTGATTTTCATTGTTCATTTATAAAAAAGGCTTTACATTTAATTTAATAAAAGTTCAGCTTTACTAATAGTGATCACATTTGATTTTGATTTTGCAAGAATAGAGTGAAGACTCTTACAAAGAAAATTCACTATATAAATATCCTGCCCAAGAAAGGGAAGTTCATCCTTACTCCATCTTCAGGATCTGTAAGTACAATAAATTTATTCTGTCTGTAGAATTAAAGTCCCAGGATGTCATTGTAGGACTGGGTGCTTATAGCTTTTACATGAACATTAAACTTCATGAAGAATTTTAATGGAAATTGTTCTACAATCATTATATCTTAATGTGTATGAAATATTTTGAATAAAGGAATTCCTGTGTGACCCCATTTACATGATCCATGTTGCAGGTTTTTACTGATGAAAACAAAACTGATCTGAAATTTGCATGAGTGTGTTCTCTGGGGATAACAGTCGCAATGAAATCAAAATGATGCAGGCTGTCTCTGTTTTTACTAAAATGAATTAGAATTTAGGAGGAAGAGTCTCATGGAAAATTAAATATAAAAGTAGAGTTACTGAAATTTTAAGAACTCTCACTTTTCCTTGGAGATATTTTCTGAGTCAAAGATCTTCACTTTACCTTATTAACAAGAAGAGTAGTGGTTTGAGAGGCTGCAAACAGACAAACAGATTAAAAATAAGCCTGAAAGAATCTTTGTGTTGTCTCTCAAACATTGAAGCATTCGTAGTGAGAGTTTCTTCCATGTCAACATGTCTAAAACCAAAATGAAGCTGATCCATCCACAAATCAGATACTTCTGGAAAGACAAAAGACATCCAAAAGGTCTTTTGCTTACACTTAGGTAGCATGCTAGATAGATACCAATGGAAGTTTTCCAACACACAAGCTTTCGTTGTGAAAAATGTATCTGCCTAGCGAACCCAAACTGATCTAACTCAAAGTCCTCTTGCTAGAATGACAAACACGTTTAAAGGAGAAATGATAACAATGCAGTAGACTGAATCTCAAATCAAGTTCAGACAAAAAAAATAAAAAATAAAACAGCCCCATGGAAGAAAAAGTTGTGTGATGAATCATTCCTTTGTTTAAACCATCCTTTTAATACAAAGCAGAACACAAGTGTTTGAACAAAAATTCTTAAATCGCAGTGTTCTCAGCAATGCTTTCTCTTTTTCACTTTAAACCATCCATAGTCTTTTGTAGCCATATACTGTATGAGACAGAGCAATTTTGAAAAGATTCATCTATCAAGTTTAACAACTTTCTGGTGTAACTTCAGAGAGGTTTATTGCTTATTCATGTGGAAGTGAGTACACCCAACTTGTTTTGCCTGGTTTTGCTACTTTTGCTGGGTTTCAAGGCTGTTCTGGTAGCTGCAAATGGCTTCTCAAGTGACATTTGCTGACATTCAGTGGTGTATATTTATCAGTATTCTTCACTTCACTTCTATACATGTAATCCTTTTTATTTTGTTCTTCATAGCAGCCTCCTTTTCACTGTCCATGCCCTGAAAATGATAAATGGCAAAGTGGCATATTTCCCTAGCTGCACTAAAATGTCACTGTGAAAAATCTTTAATGGACTAAGTGTAGCTTTCAGGTTATAACTTGTCAAGTTACGGAGAAATTCTAGAGTTTCTCCTTAATCCACAGTTCTTTGGAACCACAACACTGCAGGCAGAGACTAATTATAAGTTACACCAGTCAGAGCAGGACAAAAATAAATGAAGTAGAAACCATTTGATTAAGACTGATTTTATACTTTCTTTCTGTCTTTGTGCTTTGTTACCTGATTTCCTCTATTTAGGCTAATGTTATATGTGCCTTATTATTTACGTATTAATATGTGTGTATATGCTGAGTTCTATGTTATTTTAAAGACTTTGCTTATAATTGTAACACTGACTATATTTATATTATTCCTACATCTAGGGCTGCCAAGAGAAACAGAAACCCCTTCGTGCTGGCCAAAGTAATGATATACATTTAGAAACAGTCTCCGATGGCACCTGTGATTAAAATGAACAGTAACTGAAAATTGATAGGTGAGAGCAAATACTATTAGTACCCTCTTTCAGATTAGGTTCTAAAATGGGGAAAGAGTGACTGACTTAGACTTTAAGGCAGACTCAGAAATACAATGTGCCTGCCCCAGACTCCAAGCTCTGGAAGACTATCCCACTTTCATATTTCTATTTCTTTTTAAGTAGACCACAATCATCTTTTTCAACATAACTCTCAAAACGACAAAGTATATGTGCAAGAGAAAACAGATTTTGAAAACAGTCACTCCAAATCTGACTGCAGATGCTCCTTTTGAGTCACTTTTCCTTATTTTTCCTTGACTTTACAATGAAGAAATAACTTAGTTCTTGGAACTAGACAGGTTTAAAAAGAAACCTACTTCTCCCTATTATCTCTAAGCATCACCCTCAGATTTTTGCTCATTTGAGAGCTAGAGAGTGCAAAGGGAATAAAATGCTAGAGCAACAAGAGCATACAGTTTAAAGTGAACGGTACATTTTATCTGACAGAGCTTTTTTTTTTTTTTTTTTTTTTTTAAGGCTGGGGACAACAGTAGCAGTTTATTTTTTTTTCTATGAAGTAGGAAGTAGCTGAAATTATTTTTATTTGACTTCTCTGCTGCTTGTGTGTCAGTGTTGTTTTCTTTATCAGTGAGGACAAAAGGTCATAAATGTTGGAGTGCCACGCAGCATAAAATACTTACTTGACTTCTTATCAAGAGCCAGTATGTGAGTGCTTAAGGTCAGAATCTGCTTTCCTCTTCACCCATGCTCTACACCAACATCTATCCTATTACAAATATACTGTTCCAAAGCCTATGCACTCTTATAACCATACCAGCTCCATAGGACCCATATTTCACCTTCAGGAGTTAAGTGATCAGATACTTTGCGATGACTTTCTTCAAGGATGAGACTTTAAATCACTATTCCTACAAAATATACCCACTGAAGAAAAAAATACCATTTTTGACTAGCATTAACATCATGTCAGTCTTCAGAAAAAGTGTGTTGTTTGTTCATCAGCTGTCCCAATAAACACTATCACGACTATATTACTGGGTAAGCTTAGATCATCCAGTATTTATCAGTGGAGTAAAGTTCAGACTTCACTTTACTTCAGAGGTAAAGTTACAGCAAAAGAAACATCTTCCACTAGAATAGCTGATATGTATAACAGGAGGAAAGTTTTTGCATACAAGAGGACTTGTGTCTGCAAGGCTTTTTCTTCCCCTGGTTAAAACAATTGGCCTAAAAGAAAGTACTGCCTCTCCCTGTAATTCTTATCCTACCCTTAGACCATCAGAGCTACAACATCAGTAGTATTACCATCCTTTTTCCTCCAGGTGTGGGTAAAATAAGGCTTTCAAGACAAATTCTTATCATCCCTTTGGGACTTGCACTGGTATTTAACTGCAGTTGATGCTTCCCCAAAAGTCAGAGGAGGCTCTCCACTTGGACCTACAGCTTTACAGGCTTTCCCATAACACTGTCCCTAGAAGACAAACAGGAACCCTTCTTCAGTTCACTCTGCAACCCTCAGAAGTTAGTTAATCCTGAGTTAACTTGACTAAGTTTTCATAGTGAAAGCTAGATGAGCATGTTCTGTTAGCACTTGAGCATCTGGGGAGCTCTAAAGACTCTTGACACTCTCTCCTGACTTCAAGACTCTTTCTCCCCACTAACAGTAGTGCAAATTCAGCTACTGACTGGGATCAGGACATAGCTCTGAGTGGTTATCTTCTACTGTTTTGGCCCTGCCTGCTCCGCATGTGTGAGGTCAGTCCAACCTCCATCTTACATTTCAGAGACCCTCTGAAAGGCCTCTGGGTCTGAGGAAGCAAATCAGCATCTAGCATTCATGCAGAAGTTGCCAGGGTTGGACCTTTTTTATAGCATGGTGTTTTAAGGACTTCAGCTATTCTCAACCATTTATTTATTTTGATGGTTTATGGCCTTTCAAACCATCTTCTGGGTGCACAAATGCCACAGGAGATGGTGCACTGCTGCAAAAAGACGGGGAAAAAAAGGGAATAATTTAGCTTCTCAGAAGGCTTACTTATAAGAAACATTGCTGCTTAGGGGTTATTTCCCATAGAAGACATGATTTATCCTGGTGTTTGAAACATATGAAGATACAACCCCTCTTCTTTGCTAACATCAAAAAGGGAAGGTGTATTCCAAGATCTACAGTTTGAGTTGCATGTAGTTTGTCAGATGCTTCAGATTAAAGCATCTAGGCATCTATCATTACTGGGACCAAACTGGATATCATACTATGTTTTTTATCATCCTTTTTTTTCTTGCATGTATATATAACAATTCACCTGAAAAACAAAACATTGAAACAAAAACAGCACACCTTTTTTTCCTGCTGCTGTGGTCTACCTGATAATAAGATGCAAGTACTCCTTTCTAAACAATATTTCAGAAAGGGTCAAAGCTGCAGCAGAAAATGAAAGATTAAGTCTGGCCTTTCCAGGAACACTTGGCTGGGGCCTAATTTTACTCCATCTCAATGACAACAAAGCTAAGACATCAATAGAGCCTAGTCCAGAACAATTTCACACTTGAATGTGGGTAGTGTTCTGGGTGAAGATTTAAGGGTGTTGCAGCCCCTTTTCTGCCTCCTCCCTAGGTCACAGGCTAAACCATGGCGAACCCTCTGCTCCACTCCCTGTGCACACTATAGGTGCAACCACTTCTTTGTAAATCCCTTTGTGGATCTGGGCTTGAGTGTTTTTGAAAATCCCACCCACATAGGACACCCGTAGGTCAAATGAAAAATTGCATAAGCTATTAACTAAAGCTATAGCTTTTAAAGTTATCCACAAGAAAGGTACACAAGTTAGTGCTGCTCCGGGGCATCCTTAAATCACACTTCAGCAAGTTATAAAGTTATCTTTGGAGAGCAATCATACCAAGTTGTCAGCCCTATAAGATGTATTTGTATGTCTTTGACACATCAGTTGCCATCTTTGCCACTTCATTGCGGTTATGATATTTCAGCAAGAGGTAACCACTACTGTTCCACTGCCTGAAAATCCACATAACTTTCCTCTATAAACATTTCTTCAGTGCTTATGCTGGGTATTTCCCCACCACGGGACAGCATCTCTGAATTCATCTATGTGTTTGGTTAACTCACGGGTCAGTGCTTGTTTGTCTCAATTTTTTTCTTTTTTTAATCTCAATTTATGAAGCAGAAGGATTCATGGGTAAATCTTTTGTCCACAACAGACTCCACAGTTCATTCTTTTTACACTAGTTATACTATTTATAAGAAACAGATTTGTTTGTTTGTTTGTTTCTGAAGAAGTAATACAGGTCATCATCCTGCACTGGAAAAGTTACTGTCCTCATAGAGAAGGAACCTAATCTAATGATTTTATTGGTGATCTGTACTGTATATATATTTTATTGAGATTTCTTCAAGGGTTTGACTCATTTCTCAGTATATTCTCCTAGAATGCCGTTTTGCAGTTTTGAAAAATTATTTGCTCTGACTGATCAATTAGAGTGGAAACTCTTGGAGTAAGCTTAAGCAAAGTTAGCTCCCAGAGAAAGACATCTTAATCTTACTGAAAGGTGAGCACAGTGGCAATGCCAATGACAGACATTGTGTTTGTGCCTTGATTACACCACAACAGACCCAGCGCAATTCCAGTGCCTGAATTTTAACCCCAGGTTCTCAGTCATGCATACTTTATTACTATTCCCTTTGGTTTACATGTTCCTTTGCCCACACAGGCCTACTGCAATCTCCTTCCTCATGTTTCATAGTTTTTCTTAGTTTAAAGCCATTCCCCCTTGTTCTATTGCTACACTCCCTGATGAAAAGTCCCTCCTCAGCTTTTTTTTAGTCCCCCTTTAGCTATTGGAAGGCCACTATGAGGTTTCCCCAGAGCTTTCTCTTCTCCAGGCTGAACAACCCAAGCTCCTTCAGCTTGTCCTCACAGGAGAGGCACTCCAACCCTCTAATCATTGTCATGGCGTTACTCTGGACTCACTGTAATAGGTCCACATCCTCCTTTTGTTGGGAGCCCCAGAACTGAATGAAGTACTCCAGGTGTCCCAGGTTTGGGACAGCTTGTTTTTAATAATTATGAGATCTCCAGTATTCCATCTTTAGTTCTCCTCAGGTATTTGGTCATGATTTATTCTGAACTTGTCTGTCTCCTTTAGACTATATATATATTTCACAAAAGAAGATACATCTGATCTCACAGTTAACAGTTTGTGAGGTTTGGAGTAGAACCAAGTGAGACCGAGTAAACCCACTCCATAAAACGTCCCAAGATTTCATTATTGCTCCAGTTCTTTCCTGTAGCAAACCCAGTGCTTTTAGAATGTTTCACAAAACTAACATGGACCAAAAAGGAAAAAAAGAAAAAAAGAGAGAGAGAGACATCACACCATCTCACCACACCATCTCACCTAGCATACAGGTTACTCATTTTCAAATCCCTGACCCGCTGTCTCTCCAGCTAGAGATGACTGTGTTAATTCACCCACAGACTGATAGTTATCCTAGGGCAAGCTGCACTCCACAGCTCCTGGTACAGATTATCTACTTCCTATAAAAACATATTGTTCAGAGTTGTTCTTTGAATTTGCATATCATCATATTGGGTAAGCATCCTCTGCATCCTACTGCACTACAGATCTGCAATGAAACCAAGCTGCATTTTCTAATGAAAATACATTTTGTTGAAAAATTCCCAATCAGCTCTAATTTGAAAACTTCAGCTGAGCTCCTGCTGTGAGACACATATCGTAAGAGACAGATCTTGCTGTGAAGGGCTGGCGGGTTGTAGAGAGGAAGGCTGAGAAGAAAAGCACAATAGAAAGGTGAAATGACTTCCTCAGAATCATGCAATGGGTCAGTGGCAGTTTTAGATCTTCCCAGTGCCAACCACAGCCCATGCTTACCCTTCACATCCCAAGCTTACAGAAAGGCTACACTTTCCCCTGGCCATCCTTTCATTAACTAGATTATTCATGCATGTAGGGTAACGCATGGGTGCACAAGTTCAGCAATTTTGAACCTTACTGCTTATGAGGCATCATGTACATACACAGCACAATCAAAAACTTTGAGGTAGCAGATAACAAGGATGTTAGGGCAAAATGCTAAAAAGGCAGTCCCTGGTGCACTGGAGCAATCAAGGGACAAGGCAAAATCAAGTATTGTTCAAACTAAAGGGTGTCAGCTGCTGAGAGCAAGGTAAGAATTATCACTCATGTTTCACAGTCAGGAAAATCTAGTATGAACTGGCACATCTGCACCTATTATCTAATTCCTTATTTAAAATCTAGCTTTTTCCTTCAGAAGCTTCCCTACATACCTAAGACTGTTGATTTTTATTCTAAGAGTAATCTTTCTGTCTTCTACTCTTGCACTGATTAGTAAGAACAGATTAGAGACAACTTGTCATATTTTACTTATAGTGTAACAGTGTATTTTGTATATTTTTCCCAAGAGCTTTCTGAAACTAAAATTTCTCTTTGAGGACAGCTGGTTCATGCCCCTGAGGAAAAAGATATTTATGGCAAGGCTGAGGTTAATGATTTTAATTTACAGTTTTTGTGGGAATATCATTTTGCTTCTGCAGAAATCTATCTCTCCATTGTTTTAAAAAAAGCAAAGATACTTAAAGAAGACTTTACATTTTATTACCCCAAAACACATTTAATTTTGTTTGACTAGATCATGTCAGTATGTTAATAAAATAATTTTTATTCGAAACATGCTTTGTGAACTTGAATAGCAAAGTGAAGTTTATATATTTAATCAAATCTATTCAGTAATTCCAGTGGAAGATGCAGAAATGTTTTCCATCAATATTTCCTTGACTTTTGAAATAAATATACATTGCTCAAGTTCTCATTCTTGTGGATCCATTTTGTGCCAATATCCAAGCATTTGATTTTTTTTTTGTCTGAATGTTTTTGAAGGTCAAACAAGCAAGCACTCAAGCAAGCAAACAAACAAACAAACAAAAAACCACAAGGCCACACAGACATTTATTTTTGCTAGAAGAGCTTTTGCAGCTATCTGATAAAGCAGAGGAAAAGTTTTACAGCTTATCAAGCCACTAGTTTTAAGGTGCATCATAAAACCAGTCATAATTACTAGAACCACGTAGTGTTTTCTCAGGAATATTTGGATGTATTCAGAAATGGCAGCCTCTTCTGATCTTTACCCCCTATGCAAAACTTGTTGCTTTCTTCTACATTAGATCATGACTTAAGACTTGTTTTGTTCCTTCAGAGAGTTTCATAAGGAAAAAATATGAAATATAAAATACATTTAAAAAAAATTTAAAAAGCTTCTCCATGGTGCTATGTTTGAAAACCTACCTGGCTTGAAAATCTGATAGGAAACTGTGATGTGAGAACTGACCCTGAACTGTGAATATGGAGGTATGGGAAGTCTGTGGGACACTGGTATGAACAAGAACAGGAGCTCTGGGAAGCAGTGGAGATGATGAGGGGATACTTGGAGAGACAGCACAGAGACAGGATGCAAAATGAAAGGAGCTGAGGAAGATCTGTGGAGAGGACACGGGAACAAACATGCGATTCAAAGAGCCTGTAGGACCTAGCAGGAATTAAAAGAGCATGCAAGGCTCCTTGTTGCTTCTAACCCAGCTAATTCTCCAGATACCATTCTGGGAAGATACTCTAGGGGAATATGTAGAGTGTAGTTTGTATTCTTTCTGCATATTTGTCACTTAACTCTACACATTTTCTTTAAGTAACTTTCTCCAGTAGTTACTGTTGAGGGATTTGGCCAGGATAGAACAATTGCAGATGGGCTTTTGGTAGGTAGTGTAGCCAAAGAGGAGGTAAAGGCACTGTCCTAGAGTTCAAGTGCATTGGGTCCGTACATTGTATCAGGAGTTACCCTGAACTCCACACCCTTTGGAAGATTTGCTGTCCCTGGGAATGTAGGTAAGAGTGGAGTCCAAGGGGGAGACTTGAAGGATGTCTCCAGGAAGAAAAGATCAAGATATGTATATTGTCATTTGTTGGCAGACATTTTTTACCAAGCTGTTGGTAAATGGAATGGTTTTATTACAGCTAATAATAGAAAATTTAGTCAAAAAGAAAATGTAAAGTCACACAAGAGGCACAGTATTTTGATACATTTGCTCAGATGATTTTACCTGGAAATCTCATTTGAAATAAGACATTCAATTCAGTAGTTTGGCTCCAGTTAGGTAATTATAGAAATGGGAATATGATGATTTTACTCTTAAGAAATCTGTCATTGTAAAATGTAATCAAACAGCTACACCATATTTAAAAAATGCTGTAGAATTGATGATGGAAGCATGATATTCAAACTATAACATATTGATCATAAAATATACGTATTTAATACAGATATCACCATTCCCAGTATATTTATTTCCAACCTCTACAGGATGTTCACAGTACCTCATGTAGCTTCTCTGCTCTTAAATTTCCATGGGCAAAGATGTATGGATACATATATATATATATATATATATATATATATATATATATTTTTTTTTTTTTCCCCAGGGGAAAGTAGCAGCAGAACAAAACCTATTCTCCCTACCAAGCTGCAAAGCATCAGTACACAACCAGAACTGTTAGCCCTTGTGCTCTAAGTCCACATCAATTCAACTAAGGCCAAACACTTGTGAATACTAAATTCACAGTAGTGTAACAGAGTAGAAATGGTCCTTTCTTTTTGAACTCCCTGTAGTCTAAACCGAAAAAAAAAATAGCAGCAGGGCTTAACCTTTAAACTTTTCACTGATCTTTAAACAGTACTTTGGATTATATCTGCCCTTGTTAATCTAAAGCCACTTGCAAACATATCTGGCATTCCTTTTTTTTTTTTTTTTAAGTATATCTTACACACATTATAGAACAGGTTAACAATTTAGAATTTTGGATCATGTTCATTGTGTCTTTACCACCTTTTCAAGTGATGTTCATCTTTGCAAACAATTTTTTATGATTAACAGCAATATCAGCATTTCTTTGTGTTAAATTGCATTATGTAAGTAATTGCCATATGTAGATCTAAACTCTGAATTACAAACCCACACTTTGATTGAATCTTCAAATTTTACACAAGTCCTGTGATAATGTAGAAATCTATGAGAAAACCTATGAGAAAAGGTATTTTAGTATCAGTTTCTGGGTGAGTTTCTTCCACAAATATCACTAGCTAATCAAACCATTGTGTTTTCTTCTTCAGCTTTTGTTTTTTCCCACTATTCACATCACTGTTTTGCATACACTTTCTCTCACATACCTTCCATATACATATCTTCAGTGTGATCTATCCTGTCTAAACTACAGGTGCAAATTACATAAAATGAACCAACAGTTTCTCTTGGACAACATTTCACTGCTCAGATACTTGGAAGAGTTTAATTAACACCAGAAACAGCTATTGTTTGGTATAAATAAAATAGTCTAAAATTGATGATTGGCATTTCCCCTTTGGGTTTACACAATAATTGCAAAGTGTCTCACCATTCACATGGAAATTTGTCATTTAAGTGTGTCTATCCTTAATGGAAGGAGGTATATTTTTAAAAACTATACCATATTTTATGTTCATCATTTGGATCAAGAATTTTCCTGCTGGAATGTTACAACAACACAGAGACATTCATGCACCACCCCTCACATTCGAGCTACCCTCCTGATACAAAAGTACTGGATTTAAGAATAATCACAAATTTCCAAAAAAAAAAAAAAAATTGCATCAAAATATCAAATTCTGGAAATTACTGACACAACTAAACACAACAGAAGCAGTCAAGTTGAGTCAGTATGAGAAAATTAAATGTCTGGGATTTGTTTCCCTGCATAGTTTTGGCAGGACGTGACAGTGTATAGACATTTTCAAAGGCTTTTAAAGAAATAGAGGGTTCAAAAACAGAGAGCAGACACTGAAAGGTCTTGTGATGAAGCTGGTGAAAAACATCTGTATTTCAATTTGGGTACTTATTTATTTAATAATTTGGAAAGTGCTATGCGTTTTTTTTTTTGGTTTTTTTTGTTTTTTTTTTTTTTTGTTTTTTTTTTTTTTTAATTATGATTATTTCTAACATCTTCTCATCTCCTGCTGTTCCTTGCTGGAGAATGACTAAATCTCTCAAGGAGGGTCAGATCTGCAAAAATTGTCAGTTGCTTGAGATGGGTTATACAGTGAATAAATAAATTACAGTACTGAAGTCCTTTGTTGCATATTCTGTGGCACTGCTTTAGTCAAATATCAAGAACATAAGCATTTAACAATATTACTTTCAATTCAAAATGCCTTGAAAGGACTGAGATTGAATTTGCAAATATAATCGAGAATAAAACATGTGCCTTGGATTACATGTCACTCTTTGGGATGTTTTGACATAACACATTTAGAAAATACTTTCCTGGGACTGAAATGATTAAAATAGATTTCAGTTATCTATGGTTTAAAACAGAGTCAGTCCAGTTCTTGTTTAGTTTCTTCTCTGCATCACAGTAAGTGCTAGCTGACATGCTCACTTTTATATCAGTGTGGAGGCCAGCTGCTTAAGGCTAAAGTGCTATTGTGTTACTTGTGTCCTATTAGCAGCATGGGAATATAGGCATAGAGAAATTGTAGAATGGTCAGAAGTGAGAAAATAGCCTAACTCCCTTCTCATTTCTAAATATAATCCATGCAGCTATTTTAGGCAGACCTCTTGCATGATGGTACTGTCTTCAAAGCCTCCGTCCTCTTATGTCCTCTCACAGGCACCAAAATGACACCAACTTTTCCAGATGTATTCAGACAATCACACTCAAAAAATTATTGGATGCATACTAAAATCTGTTTGAAAATCCTCCCTCTTTGTTTCCAAAATACTGGTGCTGAATAAACAAATATAATGGTACACAAGAAGTTGATTGTATCTGTATCCAGGACCCAAAAGTAGTTGTTAAAGAAATTCAATACAAATTAGGACCCCAAAGCACTGTTCCCAAAAAGTAACCATGTTCATAATGGAAAACACACATTAAAATTAGTATTAAATCAAATTTATTAAACTTATATAAAATAATTATATTAAATTTATTACCAAATTTACTTCTTAGTATTAATTTTCAGCATTAAATGTAGTGTTAAATGTTAAAAAAATGATTTGATCCAAGTAGACAAATCCTACCACTGAACTATATGCTCAGATTTGCCACTGATGTATGTGAAAAGTGCAGATATCCAGGAATGACAGCGTTGGGTTTACAGGCAAAATGCTGCAAAGCAAAACGACTAACTTATCCATTATCCACCAGGCAGGTAATGCTGCCTGTTAATAGTAGAAGTTTCACCTTCTCAGAAAAGTATGGTCATTTTGCTGACCAAATAATCTGCCTGTTCATCTAGGCAAGGCAAACACCAGAAACAAGATTATCACTTTTTGCAATGTGCCTGTTCTTGTTGCTTCATAGAAGGATTGCGCAGACAGTGAGGGACAGTGACAGAACATTGATCAAGAACATGTTGTTTCATGCTCTGTGACAAACTTGATGTAATAGGCATGGGACTGAGAGAAGGAATTTGGTAGTTGCAGTTATGAAATTTGGAGCCTGGTTATATACCCTGATGATGACATTACCATGTTGTCACTTGGCAGTGATTATGTTTTTACCCTGTTAATTAATGATTATGGATGGTTCAATATTACATGAAGTTGCACCGTATCTGAAATGAAAATGAGCACTGACATGTCAAGAAGTCAGCTAAAAGCTGTTTTGATTTCTCTCTCCTTAGTTCTGGATCTCACTGTTGATCTGTTACCATCTTAGATTAATCAGATGAAAGAGTAAGATGGTCAAAAGCAGGAGCTCCTTCATACAGCCACTTGGGACTGGTACCAGCTGCACAAGATAACAGACAAGAAATTAGGTAAGGACAGATATACACTAAGACCACATGAAATGTAGAAAACTTAACCTTTGTTAGATTAAAACTTGGGAAAATAGATGCTATTCTCTAACTATAGAGATATTCACAAATACTGGTAATCTGTAAGGTGGGATGACATTCCCCTTTTTACTTTCTAGTTTAATTTAAATTAAAGATGCCCCTAAAACACCTATTATACTGAAAAGAAGGCCTTCTAATGACTCCAGTGAGAGCAAAATTACACTTTCTTTAGCTAATAAGGGAACACATTTCATCACTTGGTGGAAAACTGGCAGTTGAGCTGTGCTGAAATATTTTCTGTGTAAAAACCTAATCACATTTTGCATCACAGAGTAGAGTTTCCTCACATCTTTTGCAGAACAAAGAGTAGTATTGTGGACCAGATCCACCAAGAAATTCAGGTGCTGAAGCATTGATGCATTGTGCATTTGACAGCTATGTGTGGGAAAAGAAATTAGAGCCTGAAAACTCATAACCCAGGTAAAATCCAGTGACACTGTTGCAGGTGAGTATGCTGGGATGAAGAACACCATTACCAAATTTTGTCAGAAAGCAATACTTGCTAGAGTTTTTATGTTGACCCTGAATTGAGAAGCATGGTCTGAGAACAGCATTGTGGTACCAGCTCTCCAGGTAAGGCAGATTGACTGTTATCCTCTGTGTAGATGATGGTGGGAGGGAGGCCTGGGGAAGGAAGAGAAAAAGGGAAAGAACTGCCCTGCTCTGCCCTGCCCTGCCCTGGCAAGCAAGAGGTCTTGTCCATCTGTATGGTAGCAAATAAGCTTGGAAGAGTCAGGCTGAAAACTGAGGAGCTTTATGCTGCTTAAATCTCTGGTACACCTTTGTCTTAAATCTCTGACACACCTCTGTCCATTTCTGCACAGATGAAGAACATAAGGTATTCTGTACAAAAGACAGATACCAATAATGCTGAGATTTGGTAACCGGTTTCTGTCTTCTATGCTCTTCTGAAAAGGAATAAAGAAAAGGAAAATCAAGAAAAAGACCCTTGATTTAACAGTTATAGGAGACTTGACTTCATCCACTTATAAATATCGAAATCCAGGTACACCCACTTGTAAACATTGAAATCCAGGTACATTCAAGGAAAAATGCTTCAGGAGACACTATTCAATACATACAAAGCTACACAAGTAAATTTCAGATGTGGAATCTCAAAGCTTAGAATTTAAAACTGCAAAGTACACAGAAATAAAGCCCTTATGGAGATACTAAAGTGTATAATTCATTATTATTTCAGAAAAAAAAAGATTAAAAAATAATTTCTTAACATTCAAGTGCAATCAAGCACTGAAGAAATTATTTAAACTTTCCATAGGAAAAAAAAACAACACACCACACACTCTAAAATGCTGCGAGGGTATTGATGGCTATTAAATATTTACTTTTCTCTCTAGCTCACACTAGAAAGAGTAATTTGTATTTGGCAGAAACTGGCTGCAATTACATTAGTCAATCCAAAAGCCCAACTTGCTCATACAAAATGCAAACAAATTAGTTAAAATGGTCTAATTAGCAGACTGTAAAAATGCAAAGCAAGGCTGGCATAAAAATGTGTGCTAGACAAGTATACTTTTACAAAATAAACAGAAAGGTAAATATGAAATAGTCTAATAAACCCTAACAAAAGGAGCAAAGAGCAAAATGACATTTAGGGATTGCATACTCTAAAGAAAAGTTTTTATGGATTGTTAAACATTGTCTTACAACCTACATTTGGTTATGAAAACATGATTGCTACTGTAGCTGAAGTTCTACTGGGATTTCTGTTCAGTGCTGTGGAGCTGTGGGAGGCCAGGTTATATATATATTCATTTCTTGTGGGTATGCACATAAACATTACTCCTAATGAAGTTAATTGGAGTGCAAAGTAGGCAAGGCAGTGCAAAGAAAGCAAGGAATATAGAATGTGGCCTATGGAAGTACAGGCCATTTCTTAATATGTCATGTATATAATTTTCTTTCCACAATTAAAATAAATATTTGGAAGTAAATGGAGACATGGAAACAGTTAAGGTAAATGATAATACACCTTTGTTCTAACAGGAAGTATGAACTATGCGCATTGTTTATGAGGACTCAGCTTATTGGTTAAAAAGAGTCACTACAATAACTGTATTGTTAGCATCATTGATATATTAGACCAAAAAGGGCTTTAGTGTTTCTTGCTTCAAAACATTGTTGCAATTTCTTAATCTGTGGGTTTTTAACTCCCTATTTTATATACTATAGATATAATAGCCTATTATGATTTACAGGCTATCATATAAAAGAAGCTATTGTGAGGTGTTTGCCTGAATTTGTCTCCATACTCTTCTCACCTCACCACATGTACTTCTGTCCTTCAAAATGTCTAGCTGTCTGGAGTCACATTCTTTCTTCTTGCCACCTGACAGATAGCAGAAGGTGGGTGGCTTTGGCAAAATTAATTAGGGATGTTTTGAAGAAAACATAACCATGAACACCCTCCAGCAAAAGTATGATGTTATTTGATGTTATTTGGCACAAGAACCTTTGTGTGTAAGCATTGCAACAGCAGAAATATCCTGACTATGTTGAAGAAGTCACCCAATAGGAAACAGTCATTGGCAAAAGGAGAGCAACACGTCCACAAGGTGTGGTCATTATCACAGTTATGACTTGTAATACAGAACAGCTGACTTATTCAGTTATTTTCACTGAAACAGTTCATTGTGGCACCTTTGCTCCACCATGCTGTCCTCAGTTCTGCTGACTGCCTCACTGTGCTGAATATGTTCGGTCCACCCCTCTTACTTATGGAGAATATTAATTTGTTGAAAGACTATCTCACTCTGCAAAAAATCCCTGTTGATTTCAGTGCCATTGAAGGATATTTGCGAATGTAAGAACAAAGTCTATAGGAGATGTCTGAAAAATATGGATGCTTCACTTTGAAGATGTGAATTAAGTCCTGTTATCTGTTGTTTGACTTGGTGCTTGACAAATTACTGTGAGAATGGTGAAAATAATAAACCACATGACAGAAATTATTATTTCTTCCACTTTCTGATCTATCACCACATATTCACACCTCAAAAAATTTTCTCTTCTCTGTGAATCTTGAATCCCACGCAGCTCCTTGATGATGATTGAATAAACCAAGTACCCTGCATACATGAGGAAGAAAAAGAATTACTAGCATCAAAAAAAAGCTGGTTAAGAGAACCTAGGTTTGAGGTATGATGAAAGAAGTCCCACCATGTGGGAAAGAAGTTCCACCATTGTGTCCCACCATGACTTGCTCCACAGAGGTCATTGGTTTCAGATGCAAGATAAGATGGCTGCTCCAACTCTTCTAAGATCATACCGACACACCTAAAGTACTGTGGTTGCTCCTACTTTGCAGGATTTACAGGACAAAAGAGCAAAATTCAACACAGATCTCCAAGCAAGTAATTTCAGCATTATGTTTTGCTGTTGTTTCTTCTACAGGCAGCCTCAGCAAGCCTAGGTGAGTTAATCAACTTCCTTCCTGATGCACAGATTTGTCCATTCTTCTCTGTAACTGTTTACAGCCCTTGTTATTCTTTTTGTTTATCAGTAAACCAGGCTCCTGATTCCAAATCTAATTGCTCCAGTGGAGAGATTTTTATTGGTTTCAATGACTTTGACTCATATGTCAATTGCATTTGGTTGGCTCTATTTTCAGTGAAAGAGGAATGGATAGGGTAAGGAGAGAAATAATACACACGCAGTTGTTCTAGCTCCAAGTCAAAATAAAAACATGTGAGTAATGAGGAAAGAGTTGGGACAGTGCAGGAAAGATGAACTGAAGTGTTGGATGGGAAAGTGGATGAGTGAAAAAGTGAACAAAACGACACAGGGAAGGAAAGTGATGGAGAGACAGAAAACAAACAAAAACAAACAAAAAAAACCCCACAGAACTATATAAAGAAAGAAGAGACAAGTGGTAAGGAAGACTAAAATCATATTTCATTGTGTAAACCAGTTGCAATATGACAGTACATACCAGACATGATTTTATAGATAAATATGGAGTGTTCACATCTGGGAAAAGCATGAGGGAAACAAATAAGGAAGAAGGATTAAATAGTCAGTTTTCAACTGGAAAGGAGGTTACTGCTGGAGACCCACAGGAATCTGGGCTGAAATCTGTATTAACACAGAATTACTCAGTGTAGAGAAACTAAAACTTACTGCGAAGAATTAAAAAAAAATCTCTTGATACTGAGTATCTGGGTAATAAAATAGAAGTCAATAAATTCTAGGTCAATAATGTAAGTGCATGTAGGGAAAACAAGTACATCTAAATGGCGCTGAGCACAAAATTAGCTATTTTGTCTTAGGAAACAGATCTTGGAGAGTCTTATAAAAATGTGAACCCTGTGCTCAGCAGCAGCAAAAACAATTAAGAATTGTCAGGAAAATACTAGAGAACAAATCAGAAACTATTCTGCTGACATATAACCTGTGGTGTACCTTACCTCAAAACTAATATAGATAAGACCAGAAAAGTATGCTGGAAGACAGAAAGAACAGTCAGCTGCATTGAATAGCTTCCATATGGGGACTTTTTAAATAGAATAAGAATTCTGTGTGGAAAAGAAATGACCAAGGGCTAACATGGGGGATTATTACTTCAGAAGACACAGAGAAGGTAAGTAGGAAAGATTATTCACTATTTCTCACAGCACAGGAACAAGTGGTACACAAGAAATTATCTAGGAACATGCCAAAACAAACAAAAGAAAGTATTTTTTCACAAACTGAGTAGCTGAATTGTGAAACTCATTTCTACGAAGTGTTACAATGGCTTAAAAATAAGTAAACTCAAGAGACTCAATAAATTTATGGAAGCCCTGCCATAGTTATCAAATACAGTGTGCAGATGCAATATCTGGATGTACAATAATATCAAGTGGTGAACCATTGTATAGTTGCTCTGTTTATTTTGGCCATCTTTGTAAACACCCACTACTGGCCACAGTCAGAAATCGACTTTTTTTTTTTTTTTTTTTTTTTTTGGGGGGTGGGGTAGGGGAGCAGGGAGGAGGGAAGGCAGAGGGTTTGAGTATGGAGGGTTTGGTTGTGTTTGAATAGTCTTTTCAATAGCCTATTAGATACAAACAATAAAAGAAAGCACGGTGCTTGTATGTGTTCAGGAGATACAGAATAGATTTAAGGGACCTGAGTTAAGCAGGGTGCTGTTGGAGAAAAAGATTTTTTTTCTTTTCTGAAGAGAAAGTGGGTGCTTCGGCTCTGATGTACCTCAGAGAACCTGTTGTGCTAGGCCAATCTAAAATCATTTCACATCTTACTAATCTTAAGTCCTCTTTTCTTTGTTAGTTTCATTAGCTTTATGCTATTTAGAAAAAATCACTGATAAAATACACAGACTTAGACAGGATGGTTAAATAATCTTTCATTCTCTAACTCTAAAAAATATATATATTTTTTTGTTTTGCTACTGTGTGGATCAAGCAACTCTAGAACTTGTAAAGTGAGTATAAGTTATTTGGAATAATTTATGTTCTTGAACCTTTGCAGATGTATAGTCACTAGAAAGCTGTCAGCTTACAGTTTTTACATGTATTTCATCTAATCAGTGCTCCAAATGCAACGTTTAAGATGTAGGGAGTTCGTGTGGATTTGTAGCACTCCCTGGAGGACTCTATGTCTAAAAACCAATAAACATTTCACAGTTCTCAGTAAGTGAGGATTTTCATCATTTTTGATGCATGCAATATTGATTGGGCTTCTTATTTTAATTTCAGTAATGTTCCACAGGTAAGTAATTGGAAAATAACTTATTGCGAGTGAATGATGAAAGTGAAAATTAAGCTTTCTGTACTTATTTGCTGATGATTATGTATTATAAACCAATGCAGCAAAAGAGAATATTAATTTATAACAAAATGAATTTCATATTGGTTAAAAAATACATGAAGATACAGATATTTAGTGATCAAAACATTTAAAAAGACAGGAAGAAACAGTTTTCTATTTACTGCATAGATTTTTTTGGGTGTGTTTGTACACCTAGATGGAGCATCACAGGTTCAGCTGAAAATTGTTCATTCTTCATAAAATTCATTGTCTCAACCTGTAAGCCTGCATGTAGATTATAATTCCTAGTTATTACTCTGAAGTCAGTTTATATGAAGGACTGACTGAATATGGGCTGAAGGTCTTAGATTTATTCCTTAAAGAAGTGACTACAAAATGTTTTCTGAAACAGTTAGAATCCATCACTGCCTATGTAGAACTGCAAACATACCGACAACATGTATTGCCAGTGTTTACAGAGGTCTATGAATAATAAATAATCTAGTTAAATAACCACAGTTAGAGCTATGCAAACAAGAGAGCAAATAAATCAAAGCTTCCTGCTCATGCATAGATACCAAACACAGCACTTCATTTTTTTTTTCTTTGTTTTGTTTGTTTAAGTAGGAAACAGTGGTCATGAAATCAGCCAAAATTTTTGAAGTTAGTAAGAAGTGTTTTGGAGGAAGATCACAAAGTGGATCAATCCCTATATCAGAGACCTGGTCCTCAGTCAGCAGGGGCAATTTACATATCAAATGCATCTGCATACCCAACCATTTAGACTGCAACAACTTACTTCTGCAACTGTCATAAAGTGTAGTCCAGACAGAAGTTCACATATGACTACTAACATACAATGATGGAAGTAAGGAAAGGAGACTCAAGAGCAAAAGTGAAAAGACTGAAAAGACCTTTTTTTTTTCTTATGGGAATTCAAACTTTTTGTTTTATATCAAGTTAAATAAATAGGTAAAAGGAATTATTTTAAAGTGATACTGTTATATTTGATATTTTAAATAGGAAAAGAAGACAAGTATTCTCTTCGTTGTTTGTATAATTGTCTATGTATGCAAAATTCCATGTTAAAAGGAGATAAATGGCTTACTTATCAAGTGAAATGTCTGCTTCCTCAGGTTATCCTGTCCAACAATAATACTGGCTCTATGCTGACGAACTGGTTGGAAAATGGTTAATTATGTACCTGGTTAAGTGAAATACATTCATTTCATAATTCTTTATTTTATTTCTGGGAATTTCTGTAATATAAATCACTGTCGCTGACTATCCAGTTGCTATTTAAATATGAGTCTATCTTTTTGCATTTTCAGACTCTTGACATTCCCATGAATATCAGTATGTGTGTAGAGTGAATCAGATGCAGTTTAGCATAGAAGAAGTACCACTGTGTTCCCAGCTCTGCACGGGAGACTACATGCAGTGTTTTACACCAAGGTGCAAAAAAGATTTAAGGGACTCTTACGTGCAAACTAGGCACAGGAAAACAAAGCTTTAAGGTGACATATGGCTTTCTATTTTTGTGCCTTAGATTTAAACATGAGGCAACACACAAATACATAATATTCAGGATTTATCAATTTGTGTTTTCATACCAGCTAATTGAGCACTTCAGGGCTATCTATGCATTTGTTGGTTATTTTTAATGAGAACATACAGCTGTGTGAATGGTCATAAGTTGTGGCTTCTTCATACTTTCAAACATCGCATCATTTTTAGTGAACAAAACTACCTACAGCAAGTTGTCCTCTTGTTGGCCAGCAAAAGGTATGTTCCCTCTCTGGGTGTCATTTAATAGTTTTTATCATGAAGAGAGAGGATTTCCAATCTTCTGCTGGATGGCACCAAAAGAGAAGAACGAAGATCTTGATGCAATGGAGCACAGCATGACAGCATCGCACTCCTTGCAAACCCAGGATCCTCCTGGAGGTATGTGAGTCATAGTCTGCAAACTACAACGCAGGTTCCAGGGGGAAAGACTGCTACTAGAATAATAATCACCCCTTTTCTTCGCCTCCTTTTCCTACCCTTGAAGCTTTTGATTTACATCAAGGAAACCAAAACTATATCTGCACAAAGCTTACCAACCAACCAGCCATGCAGTATCTGCCCCTGTCCAAAGCCAGCTCTGATCAGTGCTAACAGCATTGTAAATGGGAAGAACCATTGGGAAATTTGAGTGAGTCCTGATGGAAACTATACAGTTACTGTAGGGAAGGTATCACGTGGGATCCACCTGGTACCCTGGAGAGGATGGCTGGGGAAGATGTTCATCTCAGGATGTTTCCCATCACTTTTCTTCCCAGCTTATCACTTGGGACAGCTTTCTTTTCTCTCCCTGCCTCCCATCCCTTTCTTTTTCTCCACCTTCTCTTTCCCATCTCCCCTACCCCACCCCCCCAATAATTTTCCCTGTTGTTGCTGGTGTGTGCCTTCAACTATGGATCCTGCTAATAAATTTTCATACATGTGAATTTGTCTCAACATCCTTTTTGCAACACATGGATTCAAACACACCTACTCCCAGCTATTCAACTAATTAGATGAATTAAACACCATTTTTGGGCCAGAACTGAAAGGAAATGCTAAGATTCTGAGCCACTAGGTGACATTCAGCTGTGTACAGAGATACACTCATGAAACACAGTAAGCAGCAAAATATCATCTGGCTAGGAAAATGGTTCTGAACCAAGTGCTCACAGTGAACACTGATGTTAAAAATCCTCTGTCAATACTACTGTCAAAACATGATAAGGTTCCAGACCCCGCCCCCCCCCAAATCATTCTTTTGTCAACATCTATATGCATTTCAACCTATCCCTACAAAACTTTCTGTTCGTGTCACTACAAGCTCTGTTGCTATTACAGCTCTTCTGAAGACACACAGCACTAGAGGAGCCTTCAACAATGCAAGCAACAAAAGTGCCTGCACTATGTTTTTGATACACTTCTCATAATTAGGGAAAAAGTTATCCAATGACCTCCTAATAGATTAGCTCTGTTGCATGATTAACAACTCGCCAAAGAGAATACAGTACATTTGAAAAACTGAAAATGCACGTTCTGCCAAGCAGTTGCAGGTCTGGGATGCAGGACCACTAATAAGATCTGGAAAACTGGCATCTAAGCCACACCAGTCAATGAGGGTTTTCCCACTTACTCCAAGTAGGACAAAATCATGTTGATGACAAACTTTTTGTCCCATCTTAGAAGTACTGGAAAACTGATATGCAATTTATTTGTATTCTATGCAGGCTACACTAGTTAACAGTTAACTAGTTAACAGTTCATTTCTTCTTAGATATAGGTACAGAATTTTCACTAAAACAACACACCAGAAATGTTTTAAGATGTTTGAATATAAATTACATAGAAACATAAAATCATAGAATTATAGAATATCCTGAGTTGAAGGGAACCCACAAAGCTCATGAAGCCCAAATCCTGGCTCCACACAGGACCACTCTCACCATCACATATGTCTGAGAGTTTTGTCCAAATGTTTCTTGAACTCCAGCAGGTTCAGTGTCATGATCACTGCCCTGGGAAGCCTGTTACAATGCCCAACAACCCTCTTGGTGAAGAACCTTTTCTTAACACCCAGGCTGACACAGCTCCATGCCATTCCCTCAGGTCCTGTCACTGTCCACAGAGAGCAGAGCTCAGCGCCTGCCCCTCCACTCCCCTTGTGAGGAAGCTGCAGGCCACCATGAGGCCTCCCCTTAGTCTGCTCTGCTCTAGGCTGAAAAAAACAAGGGACCTCAGCTGTTCCTCACACATCTTCCCCTACAGACCCTTCAACATCTTTGTGTCCTCCTTTGGACACTCTCTAATAGCTTTATGTCCTTTTTACCCTGTAGCACCCAAAACTTCACATAGTATACAACATGATGCTGCACCAGTGCAGAGCAGAGCAGAACAATCCCTTCCCTCAACAGGCTCACAACGCCAGGCTTGATGCACCAAAGGGTATGGTTGGCCCTCCTGGCTGCCAGGGCACACTGCTGGCTCGTTTTCAACATGATGTCAACCAAAATCCCCAAGATCCCTTTCTTTGGGATCCACACTCTTGTCCCCCAGTCTGTACATATAGCCAGGGTTTCTCCTTCCCAAGTGCAGAATCCATCACTTGCTCTTGTTAAACTTCATGGGATTTTTCATCCATTTTTTTTTCATCTCCCTTTCCTTTGAAAGTGAGTATAGCTGTTCAGCAGCTGAGGATGAAGGATGAGTAAAAGGAAAAGCATCACTCCACGTGTATCTATTTAGTATTCAGGTTAACTCACCAGTTTGGAAGGTGGTGTTACAACCTGGAATATAAAATGAAGGTGTGATGCACAAAAAAACAGAGTTGGTATCTATTTGTTAGGTTGCCCTACTTCCCTCACTGGATTCAGTGTTACAGAAAGTTAGTTCTTATGGCATCATGCTTTTGCAGACCATTTGTTGTATTAATAGCATATTTCACACTTGGCTACTTTATCTTCATTGGCAGAATTCCTGCTTGTCCATGGCAAGCCATCTCAGGCATATCAACAAGACCTAAGCCTATATTTAACAGTGAAGGTGTATTTTTGCAACTTTGTTCTCATGTAGGAAGTCTACATAGTACTTTGCACAGTAGTTCTTTATTACAGTTTCCAGCTGATTTCCACTCCCAAGTATATTTCAGGAGCCATTGCAAACAGAGGCAACTGCCAGCATTTATTGTGCAACCTAAATTTTCTCATGTATTTTAGAAACAGATGCTAGCTAGTTTTTCTTCTGCATAAAGACCTCATCTTAGGTTCTCTGCTGATCTCAGCTTTATCTATGGTTAGTGTATCTGTATGACAATAAGGGATTTTAATACTCCAGAACTCTTGCTAATCATTCCAGTACCTCCTGGTACTGCTTTTAAATAAAGACAGTTAAGGCAATTTTGGCATGACTCCATACAGTGACATTTTTATATAAGATTTTCTCTGAGTTCCAACTCCATATTATGAACATAGGTTTGCAGTACACATAGACACAAACTCAGAATCAAAGCTTTATATTTGAACTACAAACCAGGATCAAAGTTATCATGGGGTTATACATCAAAAAATATCTGTGTGCTTACTGCCAGGGACCTGTGATTAATCTTTTCCAGTACCCTACTCTTGTGTCTCATTTTAAGTGAAAGACTGTGTTTTGGAATTGGAGCTGGAAGTCAATACCAGAAGTCTTATGCTTTGGTGCCTTGTAAATCATATTTCATCCAGTGTTCTCCCAAAACTAAACTTGCATAAAGAATAATTTTGGTCTATTATGGCTAAAGTAGCTCTAAGAAATTTAAGATTCTCTTGTTTGATGGTCTTGATACTGGTACCATCACCTCCAACTGGCTACACTATTTGCTGAGATCAAGCTTCTACCCTGTCCTTCCTCTGCTCCTCTCTTGTGAAATGCTAACCATTGTAGATTCTACTGAATAGTTTTATCAAATATTTTTACCCCAAATTGGCAGATCATGAACAGTTACTGCCTAAAAAATCTTGGAAGCTAGAGTCATAATGCCATAGAACCTTTCCCTGTTGAGATTTGTAAAAAGAAAACTTTGAATATAGTTATAAAACAAGGAGTTAAGGGAAACAAATTATGTGCTGTCTATGCCAAGGTAGACCTCTGAAGCTCTTACTTCATCATTGCAGGTTATAATTTATTTCAAAGGGTCCATTCTCATTTATTCTAGCTTCTTCAGATGAATCTGTGGAAGGACATTCGAGGCATACTCTGAGCATTTATTTTAATCTGAAACAAAATTGCGGCCTCATTCCAAGGGAATTACTTTACTTTAATACTGAAACTTAAGTGTAGGGCCCTGATTGGATTCAAAGAAGTTACCTCAACTGAAGCAGAAACAACACAAGAGGGTATCAGGCCCCCAATTGCATGAAGGTTTACTACACAGCCCATCTGTTGCTTCTTTTTCCTTTTCCTTTTCCTTTTCCTTTTCCTTTTCCTTTTCCTTTTCCTTTTCCTTTTCCTTTTCCTTTTCCTTTTCCTTTTCCTTTTCCTATTTTCTTCACTGTGAGATTTAACAATGAAGTAACAATGAAATAAGAATGGAAAAAGCTCTTTTCTTTGCAAATTATATGACACAATTTTCAGTGGTAAGAGGAAAATAAAGTGAAACATCAAGTAGTTAGTATTCCCATTTCCCTGCTCATTCAATACATCCTCTATTTGAGAATGTGGAGGTGCAGGCTGGCTGCTAAAAGATAATATGCAGGAACAACCAGCTTGGACTTCAGTTGGACTTCATACCACTGGGATATTTTTTACACTGCTGTGTTAGCTGTGATGCAAATTTATATTATGCTATTATTCCACCAAGATCTTTGTTTTTGCTCTGTGCATAGTGGTCAGTAAGAAAGAAAGAAACAAAAGCACAAAAAATATCCCACCTCCCTCCTTTTTCCCAATGTCTCTGTCATCCATATAACTAATTTTTGAGTAAAAGCTTCTTTTATCACCTCAGTTAGCTTGTTTACATATAATAGGCACTGCTGAGTAGTACATTTGGTTAATGATTATCTTTTACATATTGATATTAGTACCTGAAGTGGGAACATCTCATTTCCTGAATATGATTACCATTTTGAAATCTTATGCACAGGGGAAAAAAACCAATTCTATAAATTAAACAAGAAGTTCTTAGAACTTATATCCCCCAGTTCACATCCAGATACTAATGCATCTCATTTACTTTGTTGCTATTCCCTTGAGTTATCTGTGTCACACAGACCAGTCTTGCATGTCATGTTAACTATCCACTGAAAAAAGCTAGAAGTGTACTTGTAACAGTGCCCTAAGCTAGCATACAAGGTAGGTAGAAGAACATAAAAAATTCATCACTGTTACATTTCAAGTTGCTGGGATATTTTAATTCCAATAGGACAGAGCCCATGTCAGCTAAAGATGGAGCTATAATTAAACTGATACGGCATTCACAATTGCCTCGAAACCTGCAGTAGTTGTCATATGTTTCTTTTCCCCATCTTTAAACTATATGGAAATCAATTATCTCAACAAACCAGCTGTAAGGACTGTATGCCAACCACTTACACTTGAAGTGAATAAATTATTTGAAATTCATTATTGATGTGAACAACTCTCCAAGATTTAAAGCACCAGTCCATTTTCTGTGCTGAGATTCACATGGAATTTTAACAAGTTCAGCATTATCCTCCGTCATAAATTCATATAGCAAACTGTTATGCAAATAGCTAGAGTTCAGGGATTGGCGAGCTGTGCACATAAAATTATGCTTCAGATGACAAAGTGCCCATGAGTTAATGGTTCTGTACATTTAGTGACAAATTTGTTCCTGATTTACCCCAGAGTGACAGACACAGGGTAAAAGGGGGACATCAGAGACTGAAAATACCATTTGTGTGTCAAGGATGTTAGCAACCTGGAGTGGTGATAGGCACTGGTGTCTACAGGATATGAAATTGAGTTGATGTGATGTCATTTTGGCTCTACTGTAACCTGGTTATCTCTTGCCAAGACTTCATGTATGATTAGTCAGCTCGGAGAGGACAGCAAGCCTTATCAGGCACACTTCCTGACATTCCTGTCAACTTAAGAAATGTGGTTAAGGAATTTAAGATGAGGTGTCACATCTTCATATCAAATCCCATTGAGTCACCACCTACAAGTTTGAAGACTCCTTCTAAAAGTATTAATGAAAAGAAAAAATGAAGTTTAGGCTGGATTTGACCTTGTAATGCATTTTACATATTATATCCCTCTAGGTTAGTGTCTTTAATTTGCATGCATTTTCTCTGTACACATAGAAATAATTGTTATTCAGGCTGTGAAAAAAATAATATTCATTAATACTAATGCAAAAGCATGTTCTGAGTTAACTGACTTCTAGTCTGTAGAATAAGGCAACCTTTTATGTGCCTGAGCAATTTTAAAAGAAACTCCTGTGTAAAAAGCTTGCAATCCCATACATTTAACGAGAACTATATTTGGAATGGTTAATAGACAGATTAAAATACTAAGCATAACAATATTTTTTCATCTCTTCAAAGGAAAAGCTTGTACAATGTAATATTCACACTGTATACAGACTCTTTCAAGTTTCTTTTCAAAAGCAAGTTAGCAGCATGCTATTTTTATGCCATTACATTTGTCCAACTGCACAATTTGTATTAATAAAGGCAGTTGCATTCTCTTCCTTACAGTGGGGCTCGAAGTTAAAATTCATTGCTAAGCCAAAAAGATTCCTTATATGCTTCAGACCAAACCACTGCATAAACAAGGCACAGTAAAGAGTCTGTCTATAGACTAATATCTGGAAGACTGAACATACATAAATACCCAGTTTTTCAGTCATTGCTATGTTATTCTTCCAGGTATTTAAGAGCCTGGTAGGCTCAAGGGTCTTCTCAGGCAGCATACAACTGCCTCACAGCCCTTGAAGAGAAGCTTATACATTTCCATGTTCTGACACACAAGGTACCCATTCCTTTAACACCATTTTTCCCAGTTGATAAATGTGTATCTGTACTTAGTAAGCAGGCATGGGAGAAATAATTCGACCTAGCACAAACGTTCATGATCTCTTTATACAGGGATGATAGTGGTGTTTGTGATGCAGAAGACACATGAACTTTATAAGTATGTCTGAGAGCAGCTACAGAAGATGGTAACCATCTGCAAAAGCCCTACTGAAAGGCACATAATGCTTTTATTATATGATAGCCTTAGCTCTTGCATCACTGAGCAGAGCACTAATAAACTTTTTTTACAACTTGTCTAATTTATTTTGTTGATTTGCCTTTCACAAACTATTTCGTTGAATAGTTCTACAAGTGATTTTTGCTTTACCAAAGTCAGTTTGTGATGCTTGAGGATATGTCCCCTGAAATCTTGGTCCCCAATTCAAATGCATTACTTGTCAAGACTATTTTTTTTTTTTTTACTAACTGAATTACTAATTTAACATTACTAACAAGACACAAACAGGAAGAACAAGTGGGAACACTTTACACAGAGCTAGCTTATGGCCTTCAGTCTGAACCTATGTAAACCTTAATCTAACTGACTACATAAATTATGAATCTTCTGAAAGTCTCTCCTCCTGCAGAACAATAATTTAACTTTGTAGATCTTTCAGTCTATAAGCAAGTATGAGAAGAGAGGAGTGAGTTTATGTTTTAGACAAAAGTAACATTTCCAAATTCTTCAAGGTAAATAGGTCAAAAAATATTACCAGATCTCGCATACTTGGAACTAAGAGCTGGGTTGATTTCAGCTGATATACCCTGATTTTTCTGGGAATACACATTTATCTTTATGGACTATGAGGCCTAGTATTTATGTGCCAATATTATCCTGGAAATTGCTACCTAGCAGCAAACTACCTTTACAGTTCCTTATAATTTACAACACCAACAGTTTTGTTAAAGAGAAGGATGTGTACAAAATTCTTAACTGCCAGTGCCTTGTAGTCCCACAGGCTCTTGAACAAGGTTGCAAAATAAGTTTCCTCACTTGTCTCACCAGTGAGACTCTAAGCATGCTTATGCCATCTACAGTTATCAAGGAATAACCATAGCCGTTATTCCATACACATCTCAGAAATTTATTAAAAGCTATTACCTTCTGATATCTTCCTGTAAGCTTTAGGGGGCAATTTTTATATCTGAACATCCTGTTTGGGTTTATCTCCAGATCTTAAATCAAATGACTCATTACAAATTATATTTCTTAATGTTTGCATTTTAAAAGTACACAGGATAAAGGCGTAGCTGATAATCAGTACATATTGCAAGGCACTTTGCTTTGCTGGAGACAGTATTAAGAACTTATATAGACCTTAGTCTAACCCTTATGGGAGTCAATGACAATTTTACTAATGACTTCAGTGAAAGAAAGCTCAGTACAGTACCTGCTGAGTCTTTGTCATTGTCTCAACGGAAGAGACAATTGCCTTGCAGCACATGTGATGTTTCTCTCAATTTTAAAGCTTTTTGCCTTTATCATTAGAGATTTTACTAATTCACCCTTCAAAATATTCTGAAAAATCTCCCTCCTATGTTTAGTCCAGGTTTATTTATGCACTTTATTATGTCTTCAAATGGCATTAAGGTCTCAGTTTTCAAATCTGTCTGAGAAAAAAAATAAATTAGACATACTAAGCTTGATCTGTAACTGAAACAATTCAACAGACCTTACTTGCAGTCAATAACAGGTATGGGAAAAAAAAAAAAAAAAAAAAAAGTGTCCTGCTCTAAATGGTCTTTTGTTGAGAGTTAGGGACAAAGAAAAGTCTTTAAAATTCACTTCCAGCACACTTGTTGTTCATAGTAGTGAGTCAAAAATGAATGTTCACATTATCTTTCACTGAGGTGCAACTAGAAGGTGCTAGGAAAGGGGACCTTCTAGATAGGACAGGTGAAAACTAAAGTACCTGGAGGAAGAATGGATACAAATGAAAAGATAATAGAGATATAGAGGGAGCAATTGAAATGGATTTCTGAAATATGTACAGAACATTTATATGCACCAAGGATATGTGCTGGAATATGCCTTTCTAAATATGCAGCTTTCTGCTTATCTGAATTATTTTAATAGTTAATTATCGCTTTGGAAAATGGGTGGGGGTTATACACATTTTCACCTAAGAAGAAAAATAAGTTATTACACATTTAATAATCATAAGCTCCCCTGCAAATCCCTGTGATTGAATAGAAGGCTTTGCAAAGTTCAAAGGTTTTCATTCTATCTCCTGCTCTTTATTTTATTTTATTTATTTTTTTTTTTTTTTTTCTGTTAAAGGTTAGCCAGAGCTCTGGCAAAAGGACTTTTGTTTTTTTTTTACAGATGGGTAAAGAAAGAACCTCAGGGTTCCTGGCCAGATCTGATTATGTTGTTATCTATTCCTGACTCCTGATTTTCTTGAACAAGGTCTTTCAAGGGTGTTTGCACCAAATCTATCCCCTCTGGGAATGTCTTCACCATGTCTGTGTCCTGTAAGCCACACTACTTTTTCCTAAATAGGCTAGTTCTGCAATTTTGCTGGTCCCTTGACAATATGTCATCTTTAAAATGTCATTGCATTAACCTTTCACTATGTTTGGGGTACCAGTGTCAACTGAAGGCGCCTCCAGAAGGATGTGCATTTGATTGGCAAAGACAGAATGATTGACACTGGGCTAGTATTCTGTCAAAACTGAAGCATATCATAGTGTGGCAAAGCTATTCTGCTCAATGCCACCCATTCCCAGTCTATATGCCATATTGGTGCATTTCAGCACACTGTCAAAGAAAGCTAATGACTGGTATCAGTGATGTATGATAAAAAAGCAAACCTACCACTAACCAGTGATGGAAATGGCTATACCTCAGACAGTAGAAAAAAAGCATTCTAAGTTTCTGCTTCTAGCTTTCTGAATGTTTAGACATACATGTGTACTCTCAACTGTCTGATTCTTTAGTATAGAGCTGTAAGCTTTGAATAATTAGTAAGAAAAACCTGATCCTTCAGTCTTTATATCTCTGTCTGGGGAGTTAATGTGTTTCTAGATACAAGTCCTGCAGACTGTCTAACTACCAGCAAGTATGATTTGGATACCTGCAAAGTTTTAAAATTTTCTGGCTTGTTATTCTCACAATTTCTGCTTTAAATCTAAAGATATGTCTCAGAATAATTAAGAAAATTAAAGAGTTGGGTAATTAATTTGTCTTTTAAAATTAACAATATGTTATTACCTATTTGCTTAAAATGTGTGATTTTTTTTGTACTATCCAGAGATAGTAGTATTCCACCACCTTCTTGAGTGAAAGGTTTCATTTGTATTTACTGATCATCTTGTTACATTTTGCCTGTAGTCCTTCTTGCAATGTCAATTGGATATATTATTTTTCCCCACTTACTCTTTCTTTTTTTGTTTTGTTTTGTTTTGTTTTGTTTTGTTTGTTTGTTTTTCCTTTCTTTTAGAGAATGCTGATTAATAAAACTTCTTATGGGAAACCATTGATCTCTGTAGAAAAAGCTGTCAGGAAGATTTACCAGAGGTAACAGTGAATGCAACAGCGAAATATATCTACGTATGTAAGAAATGCTGTTGTCTTCTGAATCAGAAAAGTTCTACTGATTCAGAAAGGATGCTGCTTCTTCTCTACACGGGAATTTATACAGACTGAAATTTTCACGCTTCGTTGGGTTAGAAACTGGCTGGGTAGCCAGGCCCAAAGAGTCATGGTGAATGGAGTTAAATCCAGTTGGAGGCCTGTCACTAGGGCTCAGTACTGGAGCCAGTTCTCTTTACTATCTTTATTGATGATCTGGATGAGGGGATTGGGTGCACCCTCAGTAAGTTTGCAGACGACATCAAGTTAGGTGCATGTATTGATCTGCTCGAGGGTAGGAAGGCTCTGCAGGAGGATCTGGATAGGCTGGACCAATGGGATGAGGCCAAATGTATGAAGTTCAACAAAGCCAAGTTCTGGGTCCTGCACCTGGGGCACAACAACCCCAAGCAGCACTACAGGCTGGGAGATGAGTGGTTAGAAAGCTGCCTGGCAGAGAAGGACCCGGGAGTATTGGATGATAGTTGGCTGAATATGAGCCAGCAGTGTGCTCAGGTGGCCAAGAAGGCCAACGGCATCCTGGCTTGTATAAAAAGCAGTGTGGCCAGCAGGGCTATGGAAGTGATCGTCCCCCTGTACTCGGCTCTGGTAAGGCCACACCTCGAGTTCTGTGTTCAGTTTTGGGCCCCTCGCTACAAGAAGGACATCGAGGTGCTCAAGTGCGTCCAGAGAAGGGCAACGAACCTGGTGAGGGGTCTGGAGAACAAGTCTTATGATGAGCAGTTGAGGGTGCTGGGTTTGTTTTGCCTGGAGAAGAGGAGGCTCAGGGGTGACCTTATCACACTCTACAGGTACCTTAAAGGGGGTTGTAGCGAGGTGGGGGTTGGTCTATTCTCCCATGTGCCTGGTGACAGGATGAGGGGGAATGGGCTAAAATTTTGCCAGGGGAGTTTTAGGCTGGATATTAGGAAGAACTTTTTTACTGAAAGGGTCATTAGGCATTGGAATGGGCTGCCCAGGGAAGTGGTTCAGTGATCATCCGTGGAAGTCTTTAAAAGACGTTTAGATTTAGAGCTTAGCAATATGGTTTAGTGGAGGACTTGTTAGTGTTAGGTCAGAGGTTGGACTTGGTGATCTTGGAGGTCTCTTCCATCCTAGATGATTCTGTGATTCTGTGACTGAATTAAATCCAAATGCTAAAATCTTGCCTAATTGCTCACACTTAAATTCCTGTTTTAACTTTTCTTCTTCTTTTTTTTTTTTTATTTTATTTTTTATTATTATTTTCTGCATCAGTCTTTCTTCAGCTTATGTTTACTCTTGCCACATTCCTGCTTGCTGCCTCCTTTCCCCCAGCTTTCTGTTCACTTCTTTCCATTGCATTTTTCCTGTTCACAGACCTACTTCTTAAGTATTGTCTCCAATTATAATTTCATGTTCCCTCTAATGGATAAAGTATTATAAAACATCAGTAAGCTACTGGATCAACTTCTGCTTTCAGGCATTCCCTGTGATCCAATGTTCAGTTGCTTATGGTCTGTTTAATCTCACATAACTGTTTTGAATAAGTTCTCTGATGAGCTTTCCCCAACCCTGACCTCCATGGATCGTTACAGAACTTCAGACTCTCTGCACAAAAGTCATGTTTCCCATGCTTTTATAGCATTATTACTCAGTTATCCTCTGTACCTCTTTAGTATGATGCCTTTATTATGACCATTAACCAGTGCATTAAACCCCATTTCATTGACAATGGTTCAGAAACTTACCTCTGCCATATGCCACCTTGTCTCATCTCCATCCACAGAATCCTGTTTCTTAGTTTTTCTCCAGCCAAAACCAAGCTCCAATCTTTGTTTAAACATTTCTGACCTCTCCCACGTTAGCTGTGCCATAGTTTTCACTGACATTGAGACTTATATTTTGAGGATCTTTGACTTTCTTTCCTATTACACATCCAAGATGTGTTACAACTCTGCCATATCTGTCTCTAGACCTTTTCTAAAATCTCTTATTTTCTGACCAAACCTCACATTAAAAAATCTGAACCATCACCTGTTTTGCCACTAGAGCAGCCCACTCCTCTTCAGTCCCCCTGACATTCACATCACTATTTCTGTATCAGCAACTGCATTTTGATTCTCTCTCTTAATTTCTTCACATTGCCTACGCTGTACCCTATTGACTGTCCATTGCCATTGCCTCCCATCTTTTTAGCATTAACTCTGCACATACAGTGGATGCCTGAAATCCTTTTTGGAGTCATTACCTATTTCTACTATGAGCAGAAAAGTAGATAAATGTTTGTGGCACAGCTACTTGATACATAGGGATACTTTATTTACAAACTGATATATTGCTAATTACTTTCATATTTACTGGTAATGGTTCTGTTTTGCCTTATCACCTTTTCCCAGTTCACCTGTTCAGAATATCTCTTCCCCATTACAAGGCTGCTGTAGACCCTTTATAGACTGTTTTGAAAATTCAAAGGAACTTCGTAATACCATATTATTAAGTAATAAAAGCATATGTATGACTTGTAGTTTGTCACTACATTAATACATCCATGAATTTGTCTTCTTCCAGAAGATCTTCCAAAATATTTTGACTTAACTAAGTACCTGTTAAGTACCTATCTTTAAAATAAATATATTTTAATAAACTAAAAATGTGCATGTTTATGCTTACTAAAGATGTATAGTCTTATTATCATAGGAATTGCTGCTCTCATTTGTATATACTACTTAATGTCATTATTGATGGCATAAATACAGATTTTTTAAAAATTTTCCTTTACAGAGAACAGAATTCATTTTAAAAATATATAAAAAAGCTTTTGTAACTAAAATTTTGGCATAAAATTTAACAAACACTGGAAAGAAATTTCACATAATTGTTCAAAGAAATCAAATTATATTTAATTCATGTTTAATGGTGTTTAAAATTCTCCATTGAGCATGGTAATATTGTATAATAAGGGCCTTTCTGAAGGCAGTTGTTGTTTAATGTGTCAAGCCTGCAGTTTTGACACCATGAATATTCTGTTGTTACCCCATCTATTCAAGTAGTTTGAAAGTAGGTAGTATGAGTAGTGGACTAGATAGTGGGAAGAACAATATCTAGATCTAACAGCTTACACCGCTACATAATTTTTTTCAGGATTCAACAGTCTATCACATCCCAACTAAGAAATAACTTGGTTTTACAGTGCCATTCATGAAGAGTGTTCTGTTGTGCTTGTGGCAAAATACACTCACAGACAATTAAGAACTGATATCTGTGTATAGAGGAAGATACCATCTGATGAGGGACTAATAATGATGAGCTCCGCGATAATCTGACAGACTCAAGATGTCTGTGAAGGCTTCCTGGAAATGAAAAGCAGTTCAGAAGCAGCTGGGAAAAAAAAAGGAAAAAACAAAAAGAAAAAAAAAAAAAGTGGCTTTGAAGAGGAAAGATCTCCAATATCCTATGATTCAAGAGGGAAAAATCTCTGTCTTTCTGGCAGGGCTGTGGAGGGAGCCAAGAGCAACAGCAGAAAAAAGGGAATTTTTGTAAGTGGTTTGGTGAGTTCCCGCTGCTAGCTATACTAGTAATCATGTTTTAGGGAGCAGAGAGCACTTTTAAGTGTTCTTCTCATCATTTAAACTCAACAAGCAAGTAAGCAAGCAAACAAACACGTCCTCCTTTTCCCTTTCCCTATCCCTTATGTATCTGACTGAGGGACAGCATAATGTATTCATCCTAAAATGGATTTCTGCAAAATCGTTGAAAATTAGAGCCAAGTGTACTTTTTTTCTTCTTCTTCTTCATGAAATATGCTAAAAGGGCTTAAAAATACATCTGCCCAATAATATGAATTATTTTATTATTATTATTATTATTTTTCCCAGTGGTTTGGTCTCGCTCTCCTTGGCATATTTCCCCACACCTTCTCAACCTCAGGACTGCTGTTGTTGGCTTCCCTAGTTCCTGCCTGCCTGTTTCTCAGTCCTCTTACAGAAGATCCACAAATTGTCCATCCACCCCATGCCAATGCCCCACTCCTCTGCTATGGTACAGAAAGCAGTGGGTGTCCTTAGCTGCAGTTAGCATTCTCACCACTGAGCCTTCTACCTATTCTTTATGCCCCGTTCAGTTCCCACATTTTTCCATGGATCCTTGGCATTTGGCACTCAGCTGCAGCACAGGGTACTTCCTATTTCTCATCAGGGAATTAAGCTCTTCTGTGGCAATTACAATTGCACATGCAAAATATTTTTTCATGCTTACAGATTGTTCTATCCATATTTTTAATCCCATCAGATAAGAATATAAATACCTGAAAGACTGGGTAAACTTGTGCAAACATTTTTGGGTTGCATAGTATGCAGGATTAGACTTGTAAGATTTCCAAAACTTCCTGGTTGACAGAGTGGAAATATTTTAAAAATAACTTCTTACAGTATTTTAGTGTTTCTGTTTCCTCTATTAGCCAAAAACAGGAAATGCAGAAACATGTGAATCTCAGGTTTTGCTAAACTTCAGAAAAAAGGTTCAGAGAGACCATGTAAAAAAAAAAAAAAAAAAAAAGAGAGAGAGAGAGAGAGAGACCAGATTAGAAGCTAGTTTCTATTTTCGCCTAAACCAGTTCATCCATCTGCTTTATCCATCCTTCAAAACAACACTGCCTGGACTATTTTGCATATTTGTAGTGTCTGATTGAGATAATATGCAGAGAGCAGACGTTCCAAAATAGGCTCATGTTCCTTGTGTAACCCAGCACATCCTGAACATCCTGACATGCAATTATTTGTTTTTCTCTCTTTACCAGTGCAAAACATTTGGATAGTGAGGTTTTAATTTATTTCCATTTACAATGTTACCTAAGGACATCTCTTATCTGAGAAGAGCATTACCATTCAAAAGAACATTTTCTCTCTTTTAATAGTTGCCTGTTCAGTGCTAGTTACCTCATTGCATATATAAAGTTAAAGTTAGGATTGTTTCTTCTTGTGTGTACCACTGTACCTTGACCAACAATGAGTTTCTCATGCCATTCTATTACCACTTCCACAGCTCTAAAGAAGGCGCCACCTAACCTTTACATTAGCATTTATTATTATGAAGATGTATTCTACTGTCTATCAGTTAACTCTTTCACCTCACTGCTGTCATACTACATGCTCAAGTGAAGCACCACTATAATAGAAATATACTCATAATATTTTATCCTATTTTTCTAATTAACCTATCAAATATTTTGTTGTTGATTTTAAGATTTATAATTATTTTTTCCTCTCTTTATTCTCATCTTGGACACTTATGTCTTCTTACATTTCAGGGAACTTGACCAATCATTTTTCCAACACTCCCATCCAGATGCTCTTATAGATATAGAAACCATTCTTGGTAAGCTGTGCAATGGGGATAAGAACAACAAAGAATCTCTGCAACTCCTCTGCCCATTGGTGTTTGTGTGATTAGTAAAATTTCACTATCTCCAAACCAGGATGTGTTTAAGATCCGACACTGTTACTTGTGATAATTTTATGAGGTCTGGTCCAGAAATGTTCACTTGAACAGGTTGCTCAGAGAGGCTGTGGAGTCTTCTCCTCTGGATATATTCAAAACCCACCTAGATGCAATCCTGTGCAACACGCTCTAGGTGACTCTGCTTGGCTGGGAGTTTGGACTAGATGATGTCCAGAGGTCCCTTGCAATATCAAACATTCTGTGATTCTGTGATTCTTTGTGATAGTGTTACTTTCTGAAAACTGCATAAAGCAAATCATGTTGAAGAGATGTGCCTTTATCAAGAGACAGCATTCAGCAATATTCAATAGCATATTACATATATCAATATGCATATCAATACATATATTGTAATATCAGTATTACATAGAAGTGAGTACAATTTTATCAGTTAATCTGGACTGATTTTTTTAAACATCTTGCTGACATAGGTATAAAAAAAAAAACAAAAGGAGTGAACAGAAATGCAAGATACTTAAGCAGTTAATAAAATATCTTTAAAAGAACACCACAAGTTTTAGAAAACTTGCACATAAAAGTTCTCATCTGGACATGGCTTGAATATCTGAATTCAGAGGTTAACATCTTTCTGAATGTTAAAAGCACCAACAGGGTTTTAAATGAAATGCCTTTTTAACCACAGACAAGGCTTTTTGGAAAAATATATAATAAATATTCAGTCTTACATAATTGATGGCAGCAGCTAATATTGGTCTCATTATTATTGTCATTTAATTATAGTGTAATTCTCTCTAATATTTTTTCAATGTAATTTAACAAGTTATATGTCATCTGATAGTATCACAAAATGTGCCATTACCCAAGCAATTGGCAGTTATGCTGTTTTAAAAACATTGGCTACCCGACAGCATGATTTATACAGGTGTGCAATAAAGTAATAATGCAAAATATACTTTTGCTAAATCACTGTGCAAAAAAAAGAGAAAAAAAAAGAAAGAAAGGAAGGAAGAAAGGAGGAAAGGAAGAGAGGAAGGGAGGAAGGAAGGGAGGAGAGGAGGAAGGGAGGAAGGGAGGAAGGGAGGAAGGAAAGAAGAAAGAAAGAAAAGGAAAAGGAAAAGAAAAAGAAAAGAAAAAGAAAAAGAAAAAGAAAAAGAAAAAGAAAAAGAAAAAGAAAAAGAAAAAGAAAAAGAAAAAGAAAAAGAAAAAGAAAAAGAAAAAGAAAAAGAAAAAGAAAAAGAAGAAAAAGAAAAAGAAAAAGAAAAAGAAAAAGAAAAAGAAAAAGAAAAAGAAAAAGAAAAAGAAAAAGAAAAAGAAAAAGAAAAAGAAAAAGAAAAAGAAAAAGAAAAAGAAAAAGAAAAAGAAAAAGAGAAAAGGAGTTCTTTAGTCACAACAATGTGTTGCTTTAATAGTCAGAGAGACTAATTGTAGTTAAGGTCAGAAGGGCCATCATCGCATCTCTCCTTCTGGTGATGTCTGCCTATAGAGAGACAAGTAGGCAAATTCAGTGTTTACTTCCCCAAACAGCTGCAGACTTACTTTGAAGCTATACAGGCAGAGCTCTAGTGGTAAGACCCTCATTCTTTGACAAAACATGGATATTTCAAAATTTCTCATGAAGAACTATTTAAAAACACTCAAGGTCATTCATAATACCCCAATTTGATGTTAATGTTTTATTTTGTAAGGTAATATATAATCCATTGTATTAGGGAAAATATAATACATAAGTGAAAAATCATTTAAAGTGAAAAATGAAACCCCAAAAATGTTGAAATGGATTATTTTGACATTTTCTCCTGGGTTTTCTTTCAAAAGAAAATTTAGGTGAAATCAAGTAGAGTGTTTGCTGTGCTATTTGGTTTCAGTGGAACCACAACTTCTGAAAGAGGTAGTTCTTTAAAAGTCCCTCTGGCCAATCTGTGGGATGAAGATCCTGTCTCTCTTTGCTTGCAAAACTTCCTCTGCCCCAGACCCCTCTGAACAGCAGCAGTCTCCAGCAGCTCACAGCTCTGCTGTCTCCTCAACATTCTGCCTTCAGCCCACCACCATAACTTAACATAACTTAGATAACTTACTTACATAACTTAGAAAACCCTCTTCTCCGAAGAGCTGTGCACCACAGCAAAACAATCCTTCTTCAAAAGCAAACCAGAACAACAACAAAAAATGCAACCCTGATCTTTAAGGAAAGCCTGGAAGCTTTTATTTGTTATCATGGCTGAAAAGTTTATGTAGCAGCTTCATGTTCCCATGACTCACAGGAAAAGACAGTAGTGTCACACTAGTATTACCACTAAAAATAACTGACACATGTAAAAATAAATAAAACACCACTTTATCTGATATCTTTTAACAACGAGATGAATACTTGTGCAGTAGGTGGTAAGCTGAAACACATCAGATTTGATATGAGAACACTTAACTTCATGGGGACTGAGACAATAACGCTATACAATCATGTCTCTAGGGTCTAATTTGACTGTAAGATTTAAATAACAATTCTATATCCCACTTGAATGTGTTCTGCTCAGCAGGAAGGCAGCAGAAACTTCAAAGTTCAGAAAGTGTATGCGAAAGCTGTATGCTCACTTGTAAATGTCTTTTACATCTGGCAAAGTCATTGCAAAAGTAACCAGAAACTTCATTTGTCATTTGGTCCTTAAATGATCAGGAAATGAACTTTTCAACACCCATATTTCTGCCAATGCTGTGAAAGATTTTTTTGTTTGTTTGTTTTTGTTTTTAAGGGTTAAATACTAATTGCTAAAATTATCCCATAAATCAGATCACTAGTCTATTTAGCTGTACAAGGGGAAGTGTTTTCACACACACAATTAAACCAGACATATGTCAAATATAGGCAGTTAATTTTTCCAACACTGAGAAATTAAAAAAAAAAAATCACAGACTGCACTGTGTTGCAGTCATTTTGCTTTTGCAATGTATCTCCCTAACTGGATATCAGTCAAACCTTGTTTGCCATCTGATGGAAAACAGGATTCATAGTTTTTGGTTAACATCTGACTGGGGGGAAGGAGATTGATAAATCTAGGTAAACAGAGTGCGTGGAAAATGGATAAAAAAATAAGAAAGAAAAAGAAGAAATACTTGAAATCATGACTTATACGAGGAGTGTCTATCATCTCCTTTTGTTAACCTTCCACAAAATTTTGAATGGAAAGAAACTGTGCGAACACTGAGTGAGATAAGAACATATATCTGCACAAGTATTTTAACCAGGTTAGTTTTTGTGGAATTTCCAAGTCAGAAAAAGAAGTAAGGTGATTTGAGACCTCAGGGTTAGTACTGGTTTTCTCTCATCTCTTTCATATCATCTTCTTTTTTGCTTTTTGTAAGGATGAACATCCACCAGTGTAGGTGTTCAGCAAAGGACATTTCTACCTCATATTGGATAAGATCTTAAGCAATTTCATGATGTGTCAGCTTGAAAATAAAAGAGTCAATTCCTTCTAGTGCTGCCCAGTGAATTTTGTTAACTCCAGGAAACAGCAGAAGCTCTGTCTACTACTCCTGTTTTACCTCAGAACACAAGCCTGGACGCTTCCTCACCTTTCCTTCCTACCCATGTGCCACCAGGTAGCTCAGACATCCTCCTGGCAAAAGCCGTCAAGGTCAGAGGTTGGGGAACACCTGCTCTGTGGTCTTATGCAGGAAGGTGGTTTTGCAATAGGGTGGCAAATCTTAGCTAAATTGGCCAGCATTTGAATTAGCTGCTTACCACTAGAAGGTTCCTGCAAGGTCCTCCAGCTCCAGTCTTGCAGAAGATGGTCCAAGGTCTGATCTAACACAAGCATGTGCAGGGATAAGGTTGGAGAAGTGGGAATGCCTGAGGAGCCCAGTGAATGGGCATGGAAGCAGAAAGCTTTTTGCCTACTATATCAGCTCCAACCTCACAGCTGCATTCATCAGCACATCAAATTCATTCAAAACCCAGGGCTTCACAATCCTTCAGTGGCATAACCCTTACCTTATTTTACACTTTATCATGCAAACTCTCTGATTTACCTCTGCACATGCAGTAAATCTTCATGACATTTTGAATTAGCTTTAGTACTGAAACGGAACTTTTTTTCTTTGTGGAAGCAGATGTGCATGTGTAGAAAGAAGATACAGAAGTGGTTGTGGAGGGATTCTGTGGGGGCTTTAACACCAGTTTGCCCAAAGTTTGACCCTACATGCTACATGACCCTAGCATGGTACCAGCACGTTGCAATGAAAACGGACTAAATAAACAAGAAAAATCTTTGTCAAAGTTCTTTTTCCCTTACTTTAGCTTTTTTTCCTTCTCCATTTTTATTTCATTTTTTATTTTTTTTCTACTTCTATACACTAATTTCCATGAAATTGTACAGACCACTTGCTCCAACAAAAGTATAGCCATTGCAATTTATAAATAATGTTACTATTTTTTTTTGTTTATACTGTTGCATACTTAATACCTCTTTGCAATCATGCTAGTCCAAACATTGTAGATGACCTCACATCTCTTACATGTCTTTGAAGACTTTTTTTATTTATTTTATCTTCAACAAAACTTCCAGCATACTGATGACAGCAAATAAAAACTCAACTTTATTTTTTCTGTTTAAAAGGTGAATGCAATAGCATAGTTGCCCTAATTTTACTGGAGGCATCATACTTTTTTCTTTCAAGCTGAAGGGGAAAAAAAAAAACAAAACAAAACAAAAAAAAAAAAAACAACAAGAAGAATATATATCAGTCAGTGAAGGGTATTAGAAATTGGAAGAGAATATATATTACATGGAATAAAGACTAGGCTGCAGGTAAATCTTTGTCTTGGCAATCAAGGAACATTTGAAGTTAAAATAAAATAACTCAGAATCTGAGCTGAGTTTGCTCTTGCTGTGTATATCATTAAATCATATTGTAGTTCATTCACCTGCATAAGTGGAGTATGCTGACTAGTGTCAGGATGCTTTGGAAAAAGAGGTACAAAAACACTGCCCTGAGTTTTCAGCCAGGTGAAGGTGTTGACTTCAGGGTAATGGCCATGTAAATAACAGGAACTGAAATAACCATATATTCATAATAGAAGGAGCCAACTGTGTGTAATCATGAGAGACTGAACTGTTGTCACTATTGTGAATTTCTGAAATAATATAAAAGCCCAAGGAGCATGTGTTTTTAAATTTATCCAGGCAAAGATAGTGTCATATGTCTAGAGAACAGCAACTATATCAAATGAGAGAAAAAAAAAAAAAAAAAAAAAAGAGAGAGAGAGAGAGAGAGAAAATATTCAGACAAATATTGGTTCATTAACCTAACCTGTAAAGCACACAGGGTCTTAGAACAGATTTTGAAGGAACAGATAAATAAAGACATGGAACTGAAGGAAATATTAGATATAGTGTGGTAGGAAATATAATAAAAAGAGATCTAGGCAGACCAACTTAATAGCTTCCTTCGATAAGATAGCTGATTTTCTAGACAAAAGAAATGGAGTCGATCTCATCTATCTAGACTTCAGTAAAATGTATGGTATGGTGCCACATGGGAAATTATTTGTTAAGCTGGAGAAGATAGGGATTAGTAGAGGAATTGAAAGATAGGTAAAAGACAGTCTCAAAGAAGGACAGCAAAAGATAGTGTTGAAAGGAAAAGTATCGTGAGGGTTACCAGTTAGCAGTGGAATTATTTATGGATCAGCCTTGGGTTTGATCTTCTTCTTATTTCATTTATGACCATGACACAAATATTAGGAATGTGGTGATACTGCATAGACTGGCACTATCAATACAAGAGAGAGAGGGGATATCATGCAACGAAAGGCTGGATGACAGTAAAGACAGGTGTAATAGGACTGGGATGAGAAGCAGTATTTTGAAGATAATGAAGTTAGTTGCTTACCCCCAAATGGAGACAATGCATTTGGAAACTAATAACAAAAATCAGGAACTGGTTAGAAAAGTCTGAGCTGGAGAGGGACCACATGTTAATTCTCATTCACAGCACAACTTGCAACAACCAGTGAGAAGCTGCAGTTAAAAAATAAATAAATAAATAAATAAAATAAAAAAGGCACCCGAGGTCGTGGGATTCATCAAGAGGTGTTTTTTAGGTAAATAGAAGAGGACTAGATCCATCATGAAAGCCACTGGTGAGACGCCACCATAAGCATGGATACTGTCCTGTTACAGAGTCTCAGAAAAAATGTATTTAAACTGGACCAGATTGGTACTGGCCAAGAGCTTCTAGCTGAAAGAATGTGAACAAGATTTTAAGTCTCAAAATATTGTCTTTCTACTTCATAATGAACACGTGCAGCCTCACTTCTGAAAAAAAGTATTGCAAACTTTAATGAGAAGAGAGAGTAACGTAAAAAGGACCTTTAAAAACCCTCTGTAAAATTACTGGAACAAACCTGCTTTTGTCCTACTTTTACAAGCAACGCACAGAACTCTTCCCTGGAATAGAATTCGTTTATCATATCCACAGGTTCCACAGAAGACAAATACTTATTCTTTCCAGCTGCAGCACCTAACAAAACCTGGCCATATGCTGCTATAGATTTTAAGATTATTTTCTCTGATATGGGAAGTTTGGCATAAAAATTGATGGTGTGATATATCCCTGTTGCTGTTGCATGGCAGTAGATGAAAGCAGGGTTGGTGTAAAACTATAAAGTCTAGCATTTGCTTATGTGGATGATTTGCCATTTCTGGACAGGCACCCCAAAATATCTCTGTCACTCAGAGGGCAGATTGAAGCTGAAATAAAGTAGACACATTTAAGTATATCATTTTCATTCAATCACTGTGAGCAGAAATCCTACTATCAACCTTCTAACTGACATTCTTTCTGCAGAGTTTTGTTGTTGTTTAAGAAATCACACAGAGATAATTAATACACTATATTATATTTTGATTACTTAGATTCTTGTTTCTCTTGTTTTAAAGATAAGCCATTGCAAAGGGAAGAATGGGAATGCAAACACAGCATTCATCAGAGAAGTGAACTGAGACAATATCTTATGGAAAAAAAAAAAAAAATGCCTTTTGGGCACACTCTCAGATAAACACTCCTTTTAGGTAATTTTCTTAGAATACCAAACTTTACAGCAAAATTAAATTGATTAACAATAATTTGTCATCATTCAAGAAAGCAAGCCAGGAAAAAGAGGATTTCCAATATCTATCCAAAGAGACAGCTGTAGTCAACGGATTTATTTATAAGAATATTATTTGGTAGCAAGGAACTTACCATGGCTGAATGTAAAAAAGTATTTTTGATGAGTTAAAGAGATTAAAAAAAATCAGGCAGATTTTGACAGAGAATGGTGTGTAAATGAGAGGTGTTATCAGCCTGAATCTGGCAGCTCCATTTTTGTTATGGTGAAAAATATCAGTATTATTTACTAAGAAGATTAGGGCTGAATTGGAAGAGAGGCTGGTTGTTGTGTGGAGATTGAGATAAGATAAAGGATTTTACCTTCTATGCACAAGCCAAACGCAATACACACAGGACTGTTATCTCCAGCTCAGGCCTAGCAGAGGTATATTAAGATGTACATTGTAATTACCAGTGGCAGGAGTAGATTTCATAAAGACTATTTTAAACCCTAATAAAATGCTGGCCTTTAATTATACAGCTTTGAAATATTTTTCTCAGTTAATTGCAACAGGAAGAAACAAAAACAAAAACAAAACAAAAAACACAAAACACCATCTAATATTTGAAACTGATTCTTGCAGAAAAAGCATGAGCAGTGCAGACAGTATTTCCCTGCTTCATTCTGTGATTTGAATCACAGAGACAACTGAGACTGCTAAACACCTTCCTCATTTTCCTCCTGTTATCCAGAAAGCAAGATTAGCAAGGACTAGAGAAGGTGGGGGCTGGAAGGGGAGGAAGAGTAAATCTTCCTTCCATGACATAATTAATTAGTTCCAAAAATGAGCCGTACACTCATGAATCACTCCTGGTTGGTGGTGACAGTTCCAGGTCCCCAGTATGCAACAGTGTGCGCGACAGGCTGAGAGGGACAATATTATTTTTATCACTGAGAAGTATCCAAAGGAGAACAGCAAACCATTAAAGTTTTATGTTTAGCACAAGGCCAGTTTGGGTTTGTGTAAGAGCTCACAAGAGATTGACTCTGTCAATAAACAATTCTCCCTGTGGAAACAAATCTGGTATTCTGGGGAAAAACAAAACAAACAATCAGAACATCCGCTCCTCTCCCCTTACCCCCAACCCCTTACTCTTCTTGAAGATATTTGTTATTGTTGTATATCCCATAACAGCAGTATACCCCACAGCAATCCCCTTTGGATCTTAAGATTGCAATGTTAAGAAACATGGAAGGGCACGAACTTCAGGCTGCCCAGGGATTCCTGTGCATCTCCTCCAAGCTTCCTTTTCTGCTTCTGCTAAGGGGAATATTTCTGCCCTGTTTCAGTTCTTTCAGTGGTGATCCCTTGTGTTCCCACCTCTTCAAAATGGAGAAAATTTCTGTGTTCAAAACCTCACAAAAACACTTCCATGGGGTTAAAGTCCAAAGTTATTTTGTTATTTCCATTTTCACATCAGCAAAAAAAACTATATTATGTGCACATCTCTATTTCTTTTTGTTAATTCAACAGCACAAACATGTAATATAACAAATGTATGTGGTCATTAGCCCATCCTCTGTGTAGTTTATTCTTCATGCAACTAAAGCCAAAATAAATCCCCTTAGACTTCACAGTCCTGAAGAATATATTTTAGTGCGTTTTAGTGATACATTTCTGCTGGAAATTATGGAGACTGTGCTTGCTTACACAGCTGGCTTTTCATGCTGTTACTGTCATAAGCAGCTAATTAAATTATTACTGACTCTCTACTGCTCAGTGAGTTGCTTTTGGTAACACCACATCATAAGACCTTCAGTTTTGCTGTTTGTATAAGGCTGCATCATCTTGCACAGCTACCTCAGTCCAATTCCTTGTAACCATGGTGAAGAATATGATGGGATATTAATGGATTAATAATTGTATCATGAAAGAAAAATCCTGTGTAAAAACAAAGTATTTTTCATGAAGATACAACAGAGATACATTGCATCTAAAAACATGAACAATTCACTATTTTTCTGATGCACCTTTCTCTCTACATACACAGTGGGGATCCATTCTTGTGTGTGTGGTGGAACGGTATCTGCGAAATAGGCTGAGGAGGGGCACCAACAGGGATCTTGCAAAATCCTTTGGTTTCCTTTCTTTGATCTACAAAGTTCTGTTTCCCCATATTTAATGGAACAGACCCTGAAAAACATCAGCCCATGCAACTAAGCTTTCCTTTATGTGGAATTAAAAACACCTATAAACACTGAAGTCTACGGGTTACTAGAGACTCGGCAATTACTAATGACTCAGATACAATGATCAAATCTGAGCAATAGATCACTACAAATGGAGAAGGAAAAATTTTCTGCAAATGTTCCCTAAAGAATGCTGGACTTCAGAGCTCTGCCTACAATGCCAATATTTGGATACACCAGGTCTCCATTGCTGTGGTCTACTAGTCTTAGAATTAGCTGAGGTGCTAATTTGTAGGTAGGGGCTACAAATTATAGACAGCTGGCCAGGACAGGAATTGCAAAGAAAACATTTGCTCATTATTGCTATATGCGTATGCTATATGCTATTTTGTTTATGTCTGGCCTATCAAAGGTGATCTGAATATAGTGTATGTCTTGGTTTAAATGTTAAGTCACACTTGTTTTTGTCTACGTTAACAGCAAAAGTATTCCAACAGTGGTGGTAGGCCATAGTGGACCACTGCAGGCAACTGCTGCTGGGTAATGTCATTGCTGGAAATACATCCAGTTCATCAATACAGTCAAATTGCACTCTGACTCCTTCCTTGCCCCTGAGCCAGTACAGCTACTTCCCTTCTCCCATTGGCTAGATGGCAATACGGCTTTGAAAGTCTGGCCCTGAATCAGTTTAGTAAGAATCCTATTTAAACAGAAGTAGCAAATAATTCATTCAGCTTCATAAATGCCCTGAATAGATAAGGCCCAGATTCTGGGTGTCAAGAGGTCACACAAATCAACAAAGTGATGCTCTTTTCCTGTGCTTCCAGCCAGTTTACTCTGAACTAAAACTGCAGTGTACTAATAGGCTTGGATCCATTAGAATCGCTCACAGTTCATCTTCTTTCTTAGTTGCCGGTAGCCAGGCAGTGTAGAAAATCCATTGCCTGTGCAGTAAATACTACACTCTGCTGTAGATGAGTCATCCATCCATGAACATAATGCTAAACACAAAAATGATACAGTGTTTTTGTAAACTGGATAAATTGCACTTTAATGTGCTTTCTGGAAAATGACCATTTAGAAAACAAATGCATTTGTTTGTTCCATGGTCAGAAGTACCTATAGACTTCTTGCAATGTAGAATGTATTAAGCTTACCTTTAAAAACTGAAGAACTAAAATACTGCACTTTACATTAAAGGTAAAACCACAAGCAAGAAAAAAATATTGTAAGACCAGAGGAATATTTATAAATCCTTAGCTGTGTTTATTTTTTTTTAAACAAAAGTGACTGAAAATGATAATTTTCTTCAATTAAAAATAATAAATTCCAAAAGCAATATGTATAATAGCTTTAGTGCTTTGGGTAACAAAAAGCTGCTGATGGAAGTGTAAATAAATAAATATCCCTTAGGCAAAGCCTTCTTGTCATTTCACATTACAATATTTCTTTCCAGACCTTTCTACAATTAATGCTAATGAGCTACATGTGAACAAATACCCAGCCAAGACACCAGCTCCCCTTCAGGATGATAGCAAGTAGAAACCATATGACCTAAAAAGTTTCAGGAAAAAAATACTTTCTCAAAAACAGAAGAAAACAAAACCCCAGCTACCCAAAACTGCTACAGAGAGCACAGGTATTTGTTCGGGATAAATGTTTGCTGCAAGTTAGAAGGCAATATTAAGGGTGTCTGAGCAGTAAAGACTAGATTTAATATACCCTTTTTCCAGGGATCACTGAAGTGTATTTTTACATTAAGCATTAAAAGCTATGGAAAATGAGTTTCTTACATATTACTATCAAATACAATTTTCCTAGTATATTCTTGATGGTTAATTGACATTAAAATTACAATTAAAAGCTCTGTAGGTCATTGAAAATTCCAAAAGTGAGCTATATTCCTTATTCCTCCATATTCCAAAAGTCAGTGATATTCCTTATGACTGAAAGTCAATCTTTGGTTCCTTTCTTCACCTGAGAAAGTGCAGCTGCAGTAAGGATTTTTACTCTCAGTGTCTTGCACATAGCACATTAACGCATTGGATCACCACAAGGAGTCTGGGAGCTCAGAGAAATCACAGGATGCTCTCTTCTCTTTGATTACACTCAGCCTTGAACCAAGGATCCTGTCAACAACCGTGCACTTTATGTGTGGCACTGAGCACCCGTTACTCTTTGCAGATTTTGTGGTGCTTGGAGCATTCAGTATCTTGCAAGAGAAGGCCTTTAAAAAGAAAATTGTTTTTCTTTCCTCAAAACAGAGCTTTTGTGCTGGAAACACAACATACATAGCTGTTGCATTTCTATGAGAGCAATACACTGAAATTTGAATAAAATATATAAAGACAGATAACTTGGTTGAAGCAATTAAATCTTTCTAGTATGATAAATACATTAAGCATGATTAAATTCATAATCCTCAGCACAGGAAGAAGATTTGGAAAAAAAAAAAAACACACACACAAAAAAAAAAAAAAACAAACAGAGAATGAATAGTTGCAAAAACCTAGGAAAACTTAAATGTAATTTAAGCACTCTTTGTTTCTATTTTGGAATTTCTAGTGACTTGCGAAGATAGCAGTTTTAACCTTAGCTACCAAAGTTATTTAGTATGCTAAAGTTGTCTCCAAAATTTCCTGACTCCACACACACACAAAGAAAGAAAAAAAGAAAAAAAGAAAAAAAGAAAAAAAGAAAAAAAAAAAAAAAGCTATCTTAAAGGCCATAAGGCAGAAATCTTGTTTCTAACTTTGGCTGAAAGTAACAATGTTGGTCGTGTTTTTGTGGGCTCAATGTGCTGTTTGGTTGCTGCAGAAAAAGAGGATTCCTTACTGTTCCAGCTATGATTACATGCTCTGATACTATCTTGATGGCTTTAGGAGACATCCATGTGTGCAGTGGGGTGCGACTGGTTGACACAAAATAATTTTTTTTCCAATTTGTTCCATGGTGACAGTAATTCAGACAAGAAGATGATTTTGTGTTCTACTGTTACCTTCTACCTATCCAATAATTCAAAGATAATACAATGGATATTTACAAAGATTTTTCTTCATACATATATATATTTGTAAATTCAATAAATGAAATATAATTGCTCATTTAAAAAAGATTCTGCTGTGCACAGAATTATTTACTCTACAAAAATATTGTCTTTATATATTTTTTAATATATTTATGTGTAAATGAACTATATGGCAAATAAGAAACTAGATATTTTTCATGTATATGCATGTCATTTCTTAAGTAACCTTTTTTTTTTTTTTCTATAAATATAAGCTGTGACTTTTGACATGCACTGAGCACCTCTGACACCTAGTTCTTGGCAGACGGTTCTCAGAAGAACCTTAAAAACTCAACATTTAATTGGATTGGCTAAACAGATTTCTAATTTACACCAAAGAACAATGTATGTCATGGAAGGACAGAATAATTTAAGTTATTGAATTACCTGCCCTTGTCCTCAGTTTTAGTAAACTGCAATGAGGTTTCTGAGGAAAACAATATTCACAAAGAACTATGAAATAAAAAATGGCATGCCTTTTCCAATGTCAGTAATGTGGTTCAGCTAAGGGCTGAGCACTCCCTAAAAGGTGTTGAGTGTTTCCAAATCTTTACAGGTTTTAAACCTGTAAAAGAGATCTCTGGTAAAATTGCTTAGGAAATAGTTCCACCAATAAATGTCTAACTCCAAATGCAGCTATCAGTAACATTTTAAAACAAATGTTGTTAGGGATTTTTTATTGAATGACAGAATATTTCAAATTTTCAACCCTGTGGGGTCCTTACATCTTGCAAATGTGAGTAATAAACAAACAAATGCATTCAGTGAAGTGGAATGATATAACAGCAGTCAGCCTTTCCAATTGCTTCCTCTGATTTATGGTTGTTATATCAGATTTATCAGAATGACTCATCTCTAATCCAGACTTTTTAGGCTGTGAAGAGATCCTCAGCCACATTCTTTGGATACCTGAAATAAAGTCATATGATAAAGATTGATCAGCAGCATACTGAAAGATTTACACTTCATTTTCTTTCTCTATTGGGCTGACACACATTTTGAACAAACACAGAACCTTTGCTACCCCATGCATGTAAAGTATGTCAGGAAAGAGGTATGATTATCCAAGATTACCTTTTGATAGCTGTTGAAGAGAAATAAATGAAATTCCATGCACCTCCACTCCGCAACACCTCGAGGCCCTCAGTAATGAAAACATCTGCAAAATTCAACTTTGTTCCAGTGGATCTTCATATGCAGGCAGATTGACACACAGGAAAATGATGCCACTCACACACTCATGACATCCAGGTCACCATCCTGCAAGACAAAGTTCAAGGAATACTGAGGAATCAAGGTGGTTGAGATGCTCTGATGGCTCTCAACACTTCTTTCATATTCCAGCCCCAAAGTAGACAAACAGTACTAGAATTCAATTTCTAATACTAATGACATGCTACTAGAATACGCATCAAATATTTCTCTTTTAAAGCAAGTAGTGTGCAGCTATTAGAAGAACCTGTATCAAAGCGAAAAGACTTGTCAGCCTTCTCCACCCAGAAAGGCTGGAATCTACCCAATTAGGTATGGCACAGAGTTTTTGCCTGTACCCAGAGCATCAGGAAGAACTGAGAAGCGATCAGGAAGCACCTAGTGTGTGTTCTCCAAACAACATCCTGGCTGCCTTCCATGCTTATGGAGAGCTCAGTCAAATCTCATTGGTTTTAGCTAACAGCTAACAAGAAATTTCCTCACAATGTGAGGAATTCACATCAGCGGCCAAGTGAAGACAGCTAGGATTAACCAGATGTCCACCAACCCAAATAAATCCACTCATCGGGATTTTGCAGAGGGTATAGACACTTTACTTCCCTATTCAACAAATTGTGTCTTTATGATATAACTAGTTAGTTTCCACACAGCAATTCCATCACCAGCGCTGTCTCTTGTAAATAATATAAACACTTATTGTGTAAATTACTGATTGTTATTTTGCCGGCAAAACCCTGGAAGACATGTTTAGGAATCACCTTGCAGCTGCGGACAAAAGATCGCTATTAAGATGTACTAAACCAGTGAGAGAGCAAGCTGCTGGCAACAATTTATTTTACCTCAGGGCATTTTGGACAACTCAGTCTTCTATTAAATACTGAGCATGAACCGTCAAAACAGATGCTGTCTGGCAGATATGTCTCACTGCAGTACTGTTCTAGGACTAACCTACTTAATAAGCATCTTCTAGCAGACTGTTTTTACAGCAGGTAACCAAATCTATTTTAAATGAGATGAAAGTAAGAGATTTAATCCACCCATCAACTCCAGTAGATTATTCTCATGCACATTGTACTCATACATTGTATGAATGATACCGAAACAAATCTTTACATCTCACCTATCTCAGCTGTACTGTTCTAGCCAGTATCTTGTTCCATAAAAAATATTAGATCGTTTTTCATCACCAACCAAAGAACTGAACTCAACAACATGAATTAAGAACTTTTTTCTTACTTGATATTCTAACTTGCACAGCAGGATATAAAAAACTCTGAAGTTGTCTGCATTTCTCTATACAGTCATATCAATTGTCTCACCTTACTCACCCACTAGTGAATGAATTTTAAAAGTCTTCCACTACTACTTCTACTACTATTATCATTTTCATGAGTATGAAGCAGACCTTGTCAGGACTGAACACCATTTCATAAACCCTATCTGCATTTAATTAAATGATGCTGCCATCCCAAACAGCTTACGAACTAGCTTAATTGCACTTCAGAAGCTATTGATATAAGGGGCAATGTCTAGATTTAGTCCTTTTGTTCCCTGGGAAGAAAGAGAGACATTAAGATCCATTGCTTCTGTGCTATGGTGTCAGGCTTAAACAGAGTATTTTTTCAGAAGGCAATGAGGGGCTTGCCACCACCACGTTGTTGTCCTGATCCATACCATGACATCAAAAAGAGCTGAGGTCTGTGGTCACTTGCTTTCATTTATGGAAATACCCTCCTCTAGGTAGGTAGTGGGTATAGGTTATCTTCTTCTTTTGCTTTGCTTGTGTGGCTGCCATGCTCCTGCAACTGCTGCTGTGACAGTCCCAAAGTCAGTGCAGTGTTATCTTGATGAGGATGAGATGAATCCCTGCAGAGTCCAGGAAGCTTTGGCTGTGCACAATTGCATTTAATGGGACTCCTGGGGTGACGTTCTGGCTTTGAATGTTCTGACACGGTGCTGACACAACACTGTCAACACATGGAGGGTGCACAACTTTCAGTCTGGCAGGAATAGGCTGCAGCAATCCAAAGTATACCCACTCTAAACTTTGTGAAAAAGGATACAATAGAAATGCTCAAGGCTGTCATTGGTGATGGGACAGCAGTGTTTATACCATCTTCAACTCAGTCAAAATTAAACACTGCTATGTAGCCCTTTCTCCCCCCAGACATGCCCAAGTCATCATGCTGTTCTTGTTGAAGTTTCTCAAGACAGGCAATTTAACATTCAGAACAGTGATATACAAAAATAGACTATAGCATAACCTGAAGAAAAAAATGCAAATCAGACATTGTCTTTCATATGGAAAAAAAACAATGCTATGATGATTCTGATTGAGTGATTGATTGAATGATTACTTTATAATGATACTTTATATGCTGTGCTTGTTGATTTAACAACTTGTTTACAATAGGCACTTATAGGTAATATTATAAATACATAATGCATCAAGAGTGATTGTATTTTGCTGCATAATGCAGAGAGAAATATTGTATACTGCCAAAATGGGTAGTTATGTGTATTTTATCACGCTACCATTTCATTAGCTAGATGAGGCTTGGCCACTGGACATAAGAGTTTGTGCTTATTACTCTAACTGTGGCACTCAAAAAAAAAAGTTCACTGTAAGATAAAAAGAAACACCTCCTTAAATCTTGGCTCTCTTGCATATATTCATTTGTGCTCCTGCACTTTATTGTTGCCAGAGGTATATCTTCTCTGATAATGGTGATAATAGGAGCCAGCTACGACTAGCAACGCTATTTTGCTTGATGTATTAGCACTTCCATTTTAGAATAATCCTACTAGCATGATTCTGTAGTATTTACAATTTTTATAAGTACCGATTATATTTTCAAAGTCAAAGTGGGATAAAATTAGTGCATTGTACCCAGTTGTTGCTGCTTTCTATAGTAGTCAGCCATACATATTGAACAATGCCATACAAATGTAATTTTGAGAGGTAAGAGCTTGATTCTTTAAAAAAACACTTACATAGGCAGTATGAGCTCTTGCTGAGGGTCTTCACCATGTGAATATTGTGCACACAGTCTAGTTAATAAAGAAAACCTGAGTTACACACATACACAGGAGCCTATAGGTGGAGTTCTGGCAAATGAGCATTTTTTTTCACCACTGAAGTCCATTCAGCAGCCAAGAAAACCATATCTCATCAAACCATTTGCACATTCTGCTTCTTCTCAGGGAATAATATCTGTATATCTAATTTGCTAATGTCAATAGGTGAGTACTTTTGGCTACAGGCAGTGAGTGGGATTTGGGAAGAGAGGTTTCTGTAAGGCTAGCAGTTCCATATGGGAATGATGGATGACTTTCAGCAGCAAAGATTTTCTAACAAATAACATTCCAAAACAGAGCCTTATAAAGTACTCATAGCTAATGCCAATAATTTTCTCTTTGCCAGTTTAAATATCCTTCTGAGTCTCTCATACCCTTACTGGTACAGTACCAAAATTAGCAAGCTAATGTCACCACTCCTTGTAGATAAACACATGTGTAAAGTGTCAGGCGTAAGGAGGAGATTACAGAACACATATTTCTAAGTACCACTTATGAATACAACGCATGTAGCTCATGGAGTTGTTGACATCATCTAAAGAGGAAAGCAAGACTTGCTACCACAGTGGATTATGTCATTAGCCAAACTGGAAAGTAATCATTCCTTACAGCTGCCAGAGCCTGTCTCTGCCCTGGAGCTCCTGTTTTCCTGAAGAATAATATTGTTACTAAATTAATATAAATATTGTGAGAATGAAAGTTCAAAAAAAATGTGTGACATACACATTTTATGCAAACATCTTTTGCAGGTTGGTGCATTTAATGGAGCCTCTCAACTTGTGCTTGCTTGAGAAAGATATGTCATTAAGTATGAGAAGAGGGTCAGGAGTATGGATGCAAACACAGAGGATTTCCAGAATGCACACCATATATGAGAGCACAAGTCAGTGAGGTTGCTGATGTGACACACACAGGCTTCAGTTGGGATTAGGAGCTTACAGAGGCTGTGCCACACACAGTACAAGGCAGACCATCCCTGCCCCAGAGATTTTACAGTCAAATAATTCAGGCAGTACACAGAATTGAAAAACAAAAATTATAAAACCAGAAAGATGTGTGCCTATGCTCATTGTAGGCATCAACATACCTTTCTGCTCTTGTCACAATAATATTAAAACCTTATATGTCAGCTATGACCCCAGGACATTTTCACCAATCTTTGCTGCAGCAGATGTGGCTTTTGAAGAAATGGCCAAAGGATGAGAGAACCTTTCAAATGAGTCCGCTGTGCATTATTAGTGTTAAAAAGAAACAGTGATGTCCATACAATAAACAGGAACAGGGTGCAAGCCGATGTTTGCTAAGAAGCAAGGCAGCTTTTTGCTTAACCTGAAGGTGTGCGTAATGGAGAGGCATAAGGAAGGAGAAATGAGCATGTCTGAAAGCTTGGGCATAACTAGGGATGGCTTGTTTTCTGAGTGTATCAAAGAGAGATGATGTAAGTTTAAGGTCAAAAACGATCACAGAGAAAGAGGTAGTTGGATGCAAGATACTACAGTGGTTTAGATGAGAGATTTCCTTATTTTAATACCAAGAGAAAGATGGTTTTGGCCACTGTGTAGGTGGGATGAAATGTCAGGTAAATAGGCTAAAGATCACAGAACATGCCAGCATAACCAAGAACAGGAGTCAAAATAAGAAAACAGAAAAGAAGCAGAAGAGCTCAGTTTTGGCCAGGCTAAATCAAAGCTTAAGATAAAGCATCTTCAAAAGAGATGATAGACAGATAAATTGAAATGTAGCAATGATGCAAGGAAACATTCCAGGAATGGAAATGCAAATTTGCAATACTCTAGCATAAAAATGTTCCAAAGAGAGCTGTCTGCAATTTTTCCTCCAGGTTTGGTTTGGCATTTTTTTTTTTCCTAAAGGCCAAAGGACCATTTTTGCTTAAAATTGTTAACAACATGAGGTGCTTGTCATAGAGAGGAATGTAGAAAGTGAGAGGTCAGAAAGGAGCAGTCCTTCATGGGAAAGGGGTAAAGGATGTAACCTTTGTAGGGATTAGGAGATTTGATCCAGGGTTCGCTAAAGGCAGAGGAGAAAAAAGCCAAACAGCTGTTTTGCTGCATGCCTTTGCAGCTGAGTCAGGCTAAAGCTTTGGAGAAGGACAGGCATCAGAGGGGAGGAAGCAGGCACGCAAGTTCCATCTGTGTAAGTGACTGTGCATGTAAGATAAATATCAGGAAGGGATGTGGATAAAAATTGTGTCAGTGACACTCTGCTAAGCTGTGTCTGCAGTGTGTGCAAAAGACACAGAGAGGGAACACAGGAAAGCTGATGTCTGAGACCAAATACTTGGTGGAGGGGAGGAGCTGATGTGGCTGGGAGCAAGGACAGAGTGAGAGGAAAAGGTAGAGGGGAGGTAAAGTAACAGCCAAAGGGAGAAGTGATGGAGCAGGACAAGGAGACTGTCTGTGGAGGGACAAGATGGACAATCCACTAATTACCAAGAGCAACATAGCGGCATCCACACCCTACGATAAGCCCCACATGTGTGCAGCACAAGTGCAAAAAGCCATGCCATAAAGGGTTAATCCATAACAGGCTAAGATGACAACAACAGGCAACATTTGTGAGGAGGAGGATATATTCACTCCAAGCTCTGTGAGCAGAGTTCTGCAAGATTTTGAGTATAGCATAGGTGAGTAAAAGCTATAGGGGATCTTCCATTAAATGTTCAGTGCCTTGACACTTCCACCCCTAAAGCAAAGTCTAAAGTGCTTCCCTCTGAACACACTTCAGTTTTGCTCAGAAGCTTGCAGGGATAACATACATTTCACTATTTCTTGGACAGCAACAAGTGAGAAGCAGTGGAGCAAAACTGCAATTCCTCTTCCTCTTCAGACTTTTCCCTCTATGCTGGAAGTAAGAAGAGTTTTGTTTTTCTTATATTGTGTTAGAATCACAGAAACATTTAGGCTGGAAAAGACCCTTAAGATCATCAAGTCCAACCATCACCTAACACTTCCAAGTCCACCTCTAGACTGCGTCCCTACACTCCACATTCAGGTGTCTCTTCAGTACCTCCAGGGATGGCAATTTCACCACCTCCCTGAGCAACCAATTCCAATGCCTAACCACCATTTCCATGAAGAAATTCTTTCGGATATCTAATCTAGCCCCCCCCCTTGGAGCAACTGGAGTCCATGCTTTTCATTCTATCACTGGTCACAGGAGAAAAGAGACTGACATCCTCCTCACTGCAACCACTTTTCAGGCAGTTACAGAGTGATGAGGTCTCCTCTCAATGTCCTTTTCTTCAGATTAAACAGTCACAGTTCCCTCAGCTGCTCCTCATATGTCTTGATAGAACCATAGAATCATTTATGTTGGAAAAGACCTTTAAAACTTCAAGTATACCAGTTCATTGTTTCTGCTTAACTTTTAGCAGGCAAAGAAAAAGATTATCTGAAATCTCACAGGTCCATTATTAACTGGAGGTGCTCCAGCCCTTACTTCTTGACAGACAGAACAATACAATTTCTTCTGTCAATAGGTTCCTTAAAACCCAAGTGAATCATGTCACAAAATGGACTTCTTCTTTACTTCCCCCCCCTTTTTTTTTTTAGTGAAGTACACTTTGTATCCACTTCATCTTGAAATGCTCTATAGGCTAACAGTGTAACAAATTTTGTAGAAAAATTTGGGGTGCTTTGAGTCTGATTCATGATCAAAATCGTATTAAATGGCAGAGGAAGTTCAGAGCAAGTATTTACTGTGCTTGATTACAGATCAGTTGGAGATAAAAAATTCTTCTTACTCCTTACATACAAGCCATATTTTGTTCTAAAGGTTGATGTTTGCAGATGAGAATACAGGTGAGATGTTCTCATAAAAATGGAAGGGGCAGCACACAGGTGGTATGACATCAACTGAACCCTTTTACCCTTTAACTTAAAGGCATACCAAAAATACATTGACATACATAATCTGACAGGTGTATTTAATGGCAGAAATGTTTAATACACAGAAAATTTGATTTGGTGCAAATACATGGTTTTCAGTTTATACATATATTTAACCATGTCTAAATACAGACCGCTGTGTTTAGTAATTCTCTATGCATTTCTCAAGGGTTCTAGTCCTTTCGTAAAATTGCAAACATATGTTTGCAAAAATGAATTTCTGCTTCTGCTGCAGGTGTAGCCAATGTAATTTTGAGTTTGGATTGGGAGATCCCACTTACAAAATGCTTTGTGTTTCCTGCAGAATCCAATATAAAAGACTAGTCTCCTCATCTCTGGTGTTCATAAACTTCACACAAGCACCACTGTAATCTGCATAAAACCTTTTCTTCACCATAGTGTAAAATTTATGGAAAATACTTTATTTTTATTTTTATTTTTATTTTTATTTTTATTTTTATTTTTATTTTTATTTTTATTTTTATTTTTATTTTTTATTTCTTGACATGTAGAGCCACATCAGTTTTTTAAAAGCGGCAAAATTATTTGAAAGCCCTAATCACATTTTTAAACAAGGCAGATGAAGATGCAGCTCACCTGTCACTGAGCCAGGCCTGAACTGTCTTTACATTGCTCTGCAAACTAATGCAATGGGTAAGAGTGACAGAACACCATGTTTCTTATTTTATTTTCAGCTGCAGCTGTTTGAAGCTTTTCAGAAACACCAACAATACTGCAGATGCAATACTGCAGATGGAGTGGTTAGTTGTCTGCAGGTGAAGTGGGCAAACAATTCATACTGAATGCAACTCATATGTGTAATTTCTCACATTTAAGCCATCACATGTGCATGATTCATTTCCCTGTAGCCAGTATACTTATCAAATATACATGGAACTGGTTTCCTTCTGTACCATGGTGAAATCAGTATTTTGGGGTTTGTTGTCATTTAAAACAATTATAGTTTTCCTTGAATGAATAAAACAAAATAATTCTCAGGATGTTCTCAAAATTCAGAAGAGGGTTTAGGCAAATGATAAAGCTGTAGTTCAAGATTTATTTTATTTTATTTTATTTTATTTTATTTTATTTTATTTTATTTTATTTTATTTTATTTTATTTTATTTTATTTTATTTTATTTTATTTTACCAGTCACTATGATTACTTATAATTAGCACAGAATTTAGGGAAGAAAAGCCAACTTAAATTCTGACTTCCTACGGCCTAATGGAAAGTGTTTTGCTTTTGCTGTAACATATAAGGTTAAGTGAGTATTAACAAAGGGAACTGAAGAAAATATGATAAGAGACAAGTACTAACATGGTAAATCATGTATTTAAAATTACTATGTGTTTTATCAAATACTTCCTCTAGAAAAACAACCTACTACATAAGAAAAGGTTAACTGATAAAACATGACTAAGACATGATTTCTACATGTGAAATTTGATAATATTTTATAAATATGTCAATCTAAGCCATTATCACTATTTAATACATAGACAGGAATGATGCTACAAGAAGTTCTGCCTATATCTAGTTTGGTTAGCAAAATTTTTTTGCCAATAGGCAATACATGTTTCAAAGTATGTCATTTATACTTAGGACACATTAATGCATTTTCAGAGTAATTTCTGTGTCAGCGAAATTATTGCCTGCCCCCCCCCCCCCCCCCCCCCGTTGCTGTCACATAGAACTATAACCAGTGCTTACATGGAAAAGTAATATTAGGAAACACATTAAAGATGATTTATCAGCTGGAAATAGGAAAGAGAGCCAAAAGCAGGTGATGAACTCTTGAGAACCACTGCATTAAGCTGAGACAGAAAAGGCTGTTCCATTATTTCAACTGACCTGAAATATATAATCAGTTGGGACCAACTTCCATTCTCATTCACTCTAGTCTAATTACATATTATTTAAATAGCATTACTCCTGATTTCTACTTACACAAGTGATCGGCAGAATTTGGCTTTTATTTGGCCCTGTAGAAAACATGATAAAAGAGCCCTGCAGAAACCACAGCTCACTAAAGGTCCGGGTATGCACTGCTGTTGCTCTATTGCAGAGGCAAGGTTTTATCTTACAGGCTTCACTGTTTGTAAATGGAGCAATGTATTCTTCAGCAGAGTTGCTCATTCAGACAGGTAGGATTTAGAGCTAAAACGTAAAACAAAAAGAACTCCCATAGCTCCAATGTTTAAAAATTAGATGAGGGACCAGAAAACAAACCGGATGAGTTTTTCAGTGCTGCTTTAGTGTGTTCAAGGAGAAGATGCTGCTTAACAAGTAGTCTGCCAAATCCTGTATCAGCTGCAGTTTCCAGATAGAAGTAAAATGCAGTCCCATGTAGAGCACATTATGGTATCTAATCTGGCAGTCACAATAGGTGATTGATGCAAGATTCTCTCCCAGCAGAAAAAGTATTTGACACAGGAGGTTACTTAGCAACATTTAGACATAGGGCTAAAATGACAATAGGGTAGAGGTTTAATAAGGGATCACAAGAGGACCAAATTTCAAGAATGACCACAATAATGGGAGGAAGTGCAAACGGCATCTTTCCACATGACCAAGACTCCCACAGGGAAGGGGAAGGATAGCCCAAATCTCTTCTTTGGACTACAGTTGAATTTGGTCAGCAGGGGTGTGATGGGGTCCTGTGCACACCCTACAGCCCAGCTATGGTGAATCATCTCCACCATCATCTTTGTCATCCACTTCCAGGTCATCCCTGGGGTTGGTGACACACTGTGTTCACTCCACACCACATCAAGAATCCCATGTCCCTCACAGATTTTGTTTTCCTGGGAGTCTAGTGGTTAGGATCATTCCAGTTGCTCAACCCAGCACTTCCCTATTCTGTAACCTGTAGCTTACCAGTGAATGCAAATGTGCACTCACACAGTGATTAACCCTGGGAGAGGAGATAAAAGATGTACAAAAATAATATCTTTAAATAATTCCATTTGTCAGAAGGGAAATCTGGGCATTCTTCTGCTGCATTCAGTGGCAAATCTGCTGAGCAAAGGGTTTCCTTCACACTCATATTCACTGGTCCCAGTCTGACCTCAGTTATACAGATGGCACAAGACTGGAACACCATTACAATCAATTATTTGAAAAAGAGGAAAACCACAAATGCTGTCCTTTGTGGAGTGTTTTGCACTGTATGCTGTGTAGCACCACAGTAGGTTACATTGCTTAATGGTCATTCATCTTTTTGGTAGAAAAATACAAAATGGCCTCCCAAAAGGTAACAAAGCATCACCTAAAGAAAAGATTTTCCAAAATCTACAGGAAACAAACAGAGCTACTCTCAGGGTTAGGGCTCAGTATTAGAAAGCTTAAGTGAGTGATACTGAGTCTCTTACCAGCACACAATTCCTACACAGTAACCAAATTTAAAATGCAAACTTCTTAATGTGTCCTCAACTTCAGCAGTTTAAACAAGCAGTTTAAAAATCTGCTTTGCTTACTTCATGTGTTTGAACAATCATGCTGAAAAAAAAATTCTTTTCACTTGAATAAGCAGCTGATCATTTTTCTGAAGTAAATATAGAAGGAACTTGAACTCAAAAGGAGCTGTATGTGGTAATCAGCGCATTAGTCAGTGTAATGAGAAAATCGTCTCTGTTTTCTGGAAGCATTAGACGATTACATGATAGTGGTATTATACTTTATCAGCACTAAAACATCAACAAGGCACGTGTACTCAGGGACACAAGAGTTGTTCCCTCGCACACACGGGCATTGCCTGGCATGCCATGGCTCTTTACGCTCCTGGAACATCTCGCAAGTCAATTTGTCAGCCTCATTTTCCAACGCTGTGACTATTTATCTCACATGACTAGGTCTATAGAAAGGTCCCCAAAGCAGAGAGGCCGCCGCGCCGCCCGCGGAGCACCGAGGTCAGCTGGTGGGCTAGCTCCCTGCAACAGCGCCCTCGCCGCCGCGACGTGGCTGAGCTGCCGGACAAGCCTGGAGTGAAAAGGTCTGGTTTACCTAGGGGACCCGCTCCTCCTCCTCCCCATTTTTATACTACTGTGGGGTTAATAGCTATGTCGTGTGGGGTCAGGGAAGACATCTGTGTCTCAGATAATATGCTTACGGTGATTACCACACATAATTGACTGACCTTCCCTCATTCTTTTCCTGCTGCAGGCCATGGCTGATAGGGTGAGATGCTCCAGAGGAGTTTATTTTCCATCACACACTATTGTGCTGCTGAGCAAATATTTTAGCAAGCTTTGAATGAATCACCTTTCAAGCTTTGGGTTTGACAGTTAAAATATGAAGGCTGTGACCAATCTAATAATATTAGATTTTAAATCAGCTTTGGGAGAAAACATGGGAAAATCCTACTTAAAATCCATTTATAGATGCCTCATAAAATCCTGTTTTGAGTGCTGAAGTCAACGTAAATTTTTGAGAATTCTTTTTCTTTCTTTTGCCCTCTCTGCAGGCTTCATCTTCTCACCTCACCTGGAACATTTTAAGGTCTTGAGTGGGTTTGTCTCAAAAAGTATCTGCAAACCAAGGTGCAACAAATAAATAAATATCCATACATTGCAGGAGCCAAACTTCCAAATGGGAAATGCTGAGGTCTAATTTAAGATCCTTCTTTCAAGAGAGAACGTCAGAAACCCTTCTAGTTCATGGGGCTATATGATAGGAATACAAGACCATGCTGGACTGTTCTGCATAAGCAAGTACTTCATTTTATAGTTGAGACAAAATGAATAACAAAACAAAACAACAGAAACACCATTCAACCACAAAGTAACATTTTTTATATTTAAAGAAAAGCAAAATTAATTTTTATTTCAAATATGCACTTACAAAAAATGTGGAATAAATATAACAGGTGGGATTTTTTTTTTTTTAAATACTGCCAAAGGAAAGCTTCATTTGTACCATTAGGATTTTAACTTTCTAATAGTGTTTTACTCTGACTCTGTTTTACCTATCTAATAATTAGTCTATGAATCCATGCATAATATACTCCCACAGGAAACAGCCTTTTTTAAATATAGATATATCCCAGGTTAGGCTGTGAGTGAGTATAGTTCTGTACCAGGAATATTAATCTCTATCAGGGAAACAAGCCAGTACACAAAGTTGTCTATAGACACACACACGTCAACACAGACACACACACACATATGCACACCTACCTTCTCCTTCCTTTTAAAACCTTTTTGTCACATGGGAAAATAATCTTGGGAAATAATCTTTACCATGCATCACCAGAGAGTACGTATGGCCTGTACTCCAGATTTCAAACCACAGCAATTTCTCTGCAACCTAATGGGCGGAATGATATGATACATTGAACAAATACATCTGTTCTTACTCCTGCAGTTGAAAGCTAAGATTTGTGCAAATGAGTGTTTCACCACTATAGCCAAAAAGTGTTTCCAACCCCAGTAGTTCCTCCACTTTAATTTGTCCAACAACATAATCTACATTCCTAGCTGCCATTTGTCGAAATCCATTTCAAACTGCCATCGTCTTTCAAACATTTAATATAATCCATCCTCCCTCCAAAATGCAGCAACAGCTTAACAAGGAAAAATATACATATTCTAAATGTATGGGTGATCTTTAGACAAATCTCAGCATCACTTCATAATTATATACTACAAGTTTTAATTAACTAAAGCTCTGAAAATCATAATGCCTTATTAAAATGCAATTAATCCTTTGATTAAAAAACAAAAAGCACAAGTATTTACAACAAAAACACAAGTAGAATAATTACAAATATCATGTACCCATTTCTTTTATTTGGGTGTCACTTATGATGTCTCACGTTCCCTTCATTAATTCAAATACACACATTATCTCAAATCCACAGCAGACTGAGTGACAGTGGCCACCAAACACACAGCACTATATCCTATTGATTTCTGCAAATCCTGAACAATGCCATTTGCATGCTTGTTTCTGTAATAATAAAGATATGCCATTCAGAATTAAAGCACCGGCCAGACTAGTGGCAACTAATTGTGTTGTGTGTAATGAGTGCAATTTCAATTTGATATAACCCTCAGCTTTTCTTACAGCACTCGCTAAGTACTTTCAAGTCTTTGTGGGGAAATAATTGATTTTTTTGTGCTGTGGGCACAAGAAAATTATTATGATCTTTTGAATAATGCCAAAGAAAGGACCATGAATGATTTAAATTGGTATATGAAGAAGGCTTCACTGTGGATTGCAGTTTGACTGACATCCTACTAATGTAGTATCTAGATTAGCAATTTTTAAGGAGGCAGCTAATATAAAACTGGTAAAACGGAAAACATTGCTAACAGGGATTTTGTATTTGTTATTCAGCAAGGAATAACAATATGGGGATTTAAGGCACGTCAGACAAACACTATACTATTACATAATTGCCCTTGCTCCTTTCTTTTATGGCACATGTATTGAAGGGTATGTTTCAATTGATAAATTACACATTTAAAATATGTAGATACAATGGTACAGTACTAGGTTATCACAGCAGCTAAAGTCCATTGGATATGTTCGTCTGTAACCACCACGTACAAAACCTTTTGTTTTGTCTGATTGTGACAGGAAGGTTAGTAAACTTCCAAAAATTATTCTCCCCAAGAATTGAGATAATTGCCTTTCCATTTAAAGGAAGGAAATATTTTTCTTAAACTGCTGCCCATAACAGGGCATCATCCTGCCCATTTTAACCTTGCTCCCTAAGTTTTATTTAAGAATGGAAAGTCAGAAACAGGTCTAAGACATCTAAACCAGGACCCCAAGCCAAGTTCAACCAAATATCCTCCTGCACATGACTAATTGTAGATTGTTTCAACCTGAAATTGATCTCTGCTTCTCCTTTCTTTTTCTTCTTAAATGACAAATGCATTTTATGTAGCAAAAGTGCTGAATAAATAAGGATATTAGACACATTCCACCTTAAAATGTAGACCTTCTAAATCTTATTCTTCAGAGGAGGGAATGTTGTTAATTTAGTTGGTCATAACTAAATAGTTTCTAATCTGGAACAGGAGTCTGCTGAGAATATTGGACAGTTTAAAGGTTAATCACCATCGCCTGGTTACACAAGTGAGGCAGAACTAATTCCTCCAAAGGCAAATGGCTTGCAGTTTTATCAGCAGTGCAGATTAGAAGTGTTAATATACAGAATAGAATGGATGCTCAAGGGCCAGTTTTCCCTTATCGGCAAACTTTGCAACAGAACTCAGCTACTGCACAACCTCTGCACTTTCTATAATAAGGCCCCTCATTTTGCCTCTCGAGCAGAACTATCAAACAATCCTCCCAAAACCACTGCCACCAAAATCAGGGTATTACAGACCACAGCTAATTGGAAGATCACTATAATGAAGTAAAAGATAAAATACTTTGGCTGCTGGCCTAAAATGTGGATCAGCACAACATAGGAAGCTATCTGGCTATGTCACATTCTGAGAGATTTACATAAACAATAAACTCAAACCAACTGCCCCCCAAAATACATCTTTGTTTACAGTAAATGCGACCTAAAGCATTGATTATAAGAAGTGGAGGGATTTACATATTCAGTATTTTATTAATACAGCAGACTCTACCACAACTACACCAGACATATGTAACCTGACGTACATTTTTTAAGTGTATGCTCTACAAGAAAAACAGTGGTAGGATTTGTAAGTACTATGTTATAAAATATTTACATATTTATTCTGCTCAGTGTACACTAGAATATATTTACTACTGCAGCACATCACAGTACACAGACTCTTGCTTGACTTTACCAAGGCTGTTCTATGCTGCAGGTGTTTTTCCATCAGAAAAAGAAAGGAAAGGGGAAGATCCATCAGTGTCACATGTTATTTCCCATATAAAACATGCTGACAGAAAATCCTACTTAAAAAGACAAGAAAAAGAAAAGGTACTTTGTGTAAATGCGTCAAGGAGAAAAACGGGCAATTCTATTCAGCAAATAAGAAGAATAGTCAGTTCAGAGAAAAGTTGTATAAAATATTACAGTAATCATCTCTGTGTAAGAAACCTGGGGATAATGAGCCTACATTTTACAAACACTGGGCCTGAACCTGCTCCTGTTGAATGAGTGGGGACTTCTGCCACAGACAGCAGCAGGGTCCCGACAGGCTCTGTAGCTTCTCTTAGAGTTCCAAGCAAATTTATTCATCCTGTCCTCTCCACACACCTGCCGAGTCACCAGCATATCAAACATTTACCCCATCCATCCTGCTACCCCACCCCACCTGGTCTCCAATTAAGAAAAGTATTTCATTTCTGGTAGCACTTACCTAAGTGCCATTCATCTGTAAGTTCAATTCAGGAGAGGGAAAGAAAACGTCCTGGACTGAGATGTTTTCCTAAATTAAAGAACTGATAATTTTAATGTGAAGCATGTAGCTCTTTAACCAACCGTAGAAAATCTGATTCCTTCTGAGGCTGCCAGAGAAGAAGAGCTTTTTTATAGAGAAAACTTTTCCTTGGCCTTGAGTCCCTAGAGGATGTGTACCATGTATCTCTGTCATGCTCTGCCAGGGAAGCAGCAAAAGTAACATAACAAAAGAGAAGTAGAATCTAGACCACTCCATCTTAAATATTGCCTGCTACAATAAATATGTTTGAAACTGGAATTGAAGAACTGAGACCTTGCTAGGTAATGACAGAAAACACTGTCTCATACACATATACATTTTGATTACCTTTAAGAATAATATATTTATATACATGAAAATATAACCCAAGCATGTTAAGTGTAACACAGGTAGAATGGTCAAGTGGTCAAGTACAGAGTGTGTCTTATTTATTATTTCAGAACATAAAAATACACTTGTCTAGACTTGCATACAGTCATCACTATCAAGGGAAAGGATATTCTCAAATCCTGGCAGTTCAAAACATAAAAATGCCTTTCTGCCATCACAACCTATTGGTATCTCCCCCCCCTTTCCCAAAGGTTGGGTTAACTTTTGAGCTTTACACTATCACCTGAGTGTCTACAGCTCTGCAGAGGCTACAAGGTCCATAGCTCCACCAGTCAAGGAGTCATCTATCTATGAGTCAAAGTTGACAATCTTGATCCCTCAAGGCACATCAACTCTTCTTCACTGACACAGAATCACACACACACAGAAAGGAGAAGGTTTCTATAGCAAGGATCATAACTATTAAAGGGAGAAAAAATCTTTTCAAATAGAGTGGAGACACTGCAGGCTGCTCATGAAACACCCTTTCACAAATAAACCACAGTTGAAGTTTGTCTCTGGTCTTGTGGTGTAAATGGATGTAGGTGCATTGCAGAGATCTAATCACAAGATGAAATTGAATACAGCTTCATCACCAAGTAGATTAGATAAAAACATTCATAGCTGTGCCATGGGCACAGTCAGAAACCATTAAGGACTCTAAAGGACTTGCAGATTGAGAATGTTGATACTAAAAGCTTGGAAAATTTCATTAAAAGTGAACACTAACGACAAGCATTGACTATCCCATTCTCTCATGTGGATCTCACCCCATCATCTACAGAGTGGCTCTAGCACCCTCTTACACGTTGGTTTAAAAGTTTTTCCAGCACCTTTGATACTTCGTTCAGGTAACAAAGACATTTGCCATCATTCCAGAAAATGAATCTATTGCCCCCAGAAATTACGATTATACACCTCACTCTGACTGAAACAATCTTTTTAAAATCTCTTCACAGGGAAAATTAGCCAACTGTTTGATCAGATGATGCCAGTAAAGATCTGTAAATTATCAGGTACCAGGACCAATCTGTTGATCAAATGAGACATCCCCTGGGGGACACAAGAAACCTACAGATAAGTAACAGAACATCTCCCACCCTTCAACACACACACATACACTCATAAAAACAAAACAAACAAAAAAGCAAACAAAACAACAAGGATATTGTTAGTGAAAATGGACTAACTTCTGAGAAGTATCTGTGGTTATTTTGCAGTATTTGTCTGTATTCAAACACAATGAAACCAACAAAAATTCATAAATTCATCAGTTTCGTAGGTTTCATCTGGAGCTTTTCAAATAAATCTTCCTTTTTCTGTCTTTATAATGCAAGGAAAAAAATTACAAACAATGTGGGATAAAAGCACGGGCTACAGAGGAAGTTATCTGTTGACCACATTCACCTGTATCTTCTTTCTGCTTGTCTATGTTTGTGGACAACATTGCCTCATTTGTGGTTAGTGATGCTGTTCATCAAGCACTAACATAGCTCTGGAGGGAATAATCATGTCCTGGCAGGAGGCTGTCCGAAATGACCCATTAGAGTTTTTCTGTCTTCAACATTTCCAGCTACAGGATTCTTGGAAGCCAATGATTTGAACCTAGTGATTCAGAACAGCAGGAGATATGGCTGGTTACAGTAGGCACAGAAAATAGAGGATTCACTCTGTCTAGCCACGTAGATTCTTATACAAGCCCCATCATCAGAATACTTGAGTGTCTTTGTTGTTTGCAAGCACTTACAGTCAGGAAGATTTCCTGTATATATGCTTGCATTTGGTCAGTGGCTTATTTTGAATATTCACCATGTGGAAATGCAAATGACTGACATTGTCTCAGAAAGTTAATCTATATCATTATAAATAACAGATGAGTTTTATTGAAAAAAAAAAAAAAAAAAAAAAGAAGAAGAAAAGAAAAGAAAAAGAAAAGGAAATGTTTGAAAAATAAAGAAAGATAGATGTAGCAATTTATTGTAGTCTGGGCTGAGATCAATCTAACTGGATTTTGCCACTGAACAGGTATCTCATTTCACGTTTCCTGCTCCTTGGCAGGGTTCAAAAATATCCACAGGCTTCTGTCAGTTATTCTCTTTTTATTCAAACCTGAATAATTCAAAGGTAATCACCTTTTTTTCTTTGCCTCCAGCACACTGCCTGAACAGTTTGAGTATCTCCTCATTCAGCCCACAGGCTACTCTTTTTATCAACAGTTTATTAGTGCCCTACCCTGCCAAAACCCACTCCATTTTTATTTATTTATTTATTTTTCATCTCAGATCACAATGCCTGCATTTATATTTTAAAGAAACTGTGGTCATATTTTGAACACAGTCCCACTTCTCAACATATAGGTGTAAATCACCAGAGCTATTTTACTACTGGGGAGGCAGAGAAAGAGGAAGTATTCTTGAGTCCCTAATGATGCTTTTTGCCACAAAATCCAGGTGCCCAACTCCCATTAGGTATCAGTCAGTAGATACTGTAAGGTTACAAAGCTCCAAGGGAAGACTGGGCAAGACTACAGAACCGATACATAGAAAGATTTTTAAAATTCTTGGAAGCTACATCCATTTCAGGAAATTCTTCAGCCACTCATAGCTGAGAGCAGGGAGAATACTTAGGGGGAGGAATCAGATATGCGAGCTCTGTTCTCTACTTTTCCCCACATACCCACTTATGGCTATTGTTGGAGTCAGGATATTGGGCTACACTGACCTTTGTTCTGAACCAGTATGCCTCTTATGTTCTTATTATGTTCTTACGTTAAGCAGGAAAAGAATTTAGCCTCTGGATAACACCCAGTTGTGCTTGAATTCAGCAGCAAAATTCCTTTTCTCTTCATTGTTTTTGATTTAGAAAATTAATTGACAAAAAAAAAGGAAGAAGTGTGAACACTATATGAAGCTGTGTTGGCATCAGACATAAAAGACTGATTTGTTATCATTAAGAACTTATCATGATTTCTTTATTTATGTGGATGGGGATTTTTTTTTTATCCTCAAAAACATGTTAGCCAACCTGTGCTAAAGACTCAGGTAAGTTATAGCATTATGAAGGCATTTGAAACAGTATCTTCCCATCCCCCCAAGAAAGAATTCAGTAGCAGTAATTCCTCAGAAGAAAGAATTCAGTAGCAGTAATTCCTCAGTCTGTACTCCCATGATTTTAGGCAGAATAGTTCTGCTCATGGCCTCGCAACCTTCTTCAGAACTCTAATGGTTTCTAAGGTCTTTAGATCCAGACTCTGAGCTCATCCAGCTGTTGGCAATTTTGTTGTGATTTTTACAGTGGTATTGTTGGTCTATAATATTTCTTTAAATTATGTCATTTTATAAAAACGCAATTTTGATGTTATCTGTTCAGATGGAGCCTCAGACCCTTCTTCAGTTAAACTATTTGGAGAAACATAATGAGTTACAGAAACACTTTGAATCTCTCAGTGATAATCAAGTTTGATTTTGTCACTGCCTACAACAAATTCCAGTTTACAGATGTTAAATGGAAAGATAGGAATTTATGTATATCTGGAAGCCAAGATGATAAAAAGAACTTGCATTAGTAACAATGGGTCAGGATGCCTTACAGAAGGTTTTAAAAATATACAATATACAGAAGATCAACAAGAACTACATAGATCTAATTGCAAGACTGGGATTTTTGGATTATAAGTTTCCAATCATATGTTAATATGGACATGCAGATATCTTCTTTCACCAGAAACACATCAGGAATTTTATTTCCTTCCCAAATCACAGTTTGAAAATGGAAAGCAATCATTCACAGTTGCTTATTTAGGTGGAATGATACAAGCTGAAGTGAAACCATACAAAACAATATGTAATAACAGCAAAGTGAGTCTTAATTCTAAGTGTTTCTGATCTTGGCATAGGAATAAGGAAATTAGAACAAGATGAATATTAAAATTTAGATCGCCTGTGCATCAAGAGGTAAAACGTCTCAGAAAAGCTCCACGGTGCATATCAGCTTTTTATTCTTATATATATTAAGTTATACAAACAGTAGTCACGTAAAAATACACGTAGAGCTCAAAAAGCTACAGTATTTCACAATGTCACATCTAATGAGGGGTTCTTTTGATATATAGCCAGCACTGTTTTTACCAGCACTGTCCTTGTGCACAATTTCTTTATGACTCGTTTGTTATAAAAATATTGGTAAATGAACAATGAATAACTACATATTTTTCATTGTATATCTGAGACTGAGCTGTCTTTTTAGGTTTGTTTTCATTTCCCATTCTCCATGTATCTTAACTTTCAAAATGCATGCTTACATCAATACAGTTCATTCATTTACTGAATTGTATTTGCATAATTATTTATTCACACCTTAATCATTAGAAAGCCAGAAATTTAATATATTAAATTTGAGACTAAAGTTTCACAGAAACTTCAAATATGAATGAACCTGATGTGCTCTGTTTCAAGGCATTTCTAACTTCAAGTCCAACTGTTCAACTGCTCATATTTACAAAGAGGACATTTTGAACTGAAGATAAAATTGTGTGAGATGGTGTTGGACACTGCTCAACTTTCTGAAAGTCCCATACATCTGTCACCTCTTCCATCAGATACCATACAAAATGTAACATTTATTGGAACAAATTTATCTGATTTATGGAAAATCCATGGGAAAAAAAAAAAAATCTTTTTTTTTTTTTTCTTGAAATTTTGGAAAAGTTTGGAAAGGTTCACATTTATCTTTTTATTTTTATTTTTTAAAGAAATGCAATGTTAAAACAAGACCATATCCATCTACCTTATTTCAGTTAAGGTCATCCCATTAATTTAACAATGCCCTCAAACAGAATTATCAGTATTGTCTGGCACTATAAACTAGCAAAGCCGATCAGGATTAGAATGACCTTTTTTACATGAGAGAGATGGTAGAGTGGAGAAGGTGGCATTTACAATCAAGATGGATACAACCGAAACTGTAAAATAATCTATCTGGTTTTTTTGGTCGAATATAATGAAAATGAGAAGGTTTATTCAGCAGGCATTGGTGCTCACTGAACGTCTTGTAACTGAGGAAGAATTACTTGTTATGGAAGGGAATCAGAAGCATGGAATAGCTTGCTCTTTGTCAAAAATATTGAGTCTTTTGCTACTTGTGTTGGCAGCCTGTCTATGTGGTTAGATTTTAAATTGTGGAGAGAGCAAAGGAAAACTGAACAATATTTTTGTAACTATTTCTAGTCCTAAAATTCAAGTTCCTCTTCTTAGCTCCATGGTGCAAGTCCTTCTCTCAAGCACAAACTTCATTACCATTGTGTATGCCTTCATCATCTCTAATTCAAAGTAGCCTACACAGTCAGAAACTGAAATTGTTGCAGTATGACAGGTTTGCAAAACAGCTTGTTTCACTGGGGTCTATACTACCCACCAACCGGTCACCTGATGGCATTTAAGGTTGTTGACTTAAGAAGCTGTGATGGCAATTTATCCATTGTGGAGGGAGTTGAATGGGCGGAACTCTTCTTCCTCCATTAGCAATTCTCGGGATAGCGCATGCTCAATAACATGTGAAAGGGTAACTTGGTACTGTCCACACTGCCTCTCATCAGTACAGTGACTGTATCCACCCTAAGAGCCCTAAATGGCATCTGGCTTGTGAAGAGGTTGCCTCCCTCCTGTTTAAATGGAGCAGTGGTAATCAGTGAGGGTGCTTAACCTCAAGGAGGATATGAGATCAGGAACTTGGACACAAAAATTCTTTCCCTCTTGGTGCAGATGCCCAAAGCCAATAAAAGACACAAAGAAAATGAAAAATCCATTTTGCAGAGGTTTTAGAGGTTTAAAGGTTTCTGATCGTGAAGGGGTTTTAAAGCTCCAACTAAGAGCAAAATGCCCAAACATTTTTTAAGATTTGGTGCACCAAAAAAAAAAAAAAAAAAAAAAAAAAAGTTTTACATTCAGTTAGTTAAAGTGCTTAATTAAACACCGACTTTTACCTTGTATATCATGCTATAGTACATTCAAAAGAAAAATGTTTTAAAGACGACAGCGAGAAGAGTTTATTTCCAAAAACATTAAAACAAGATACTTTGACAACACCAGAACTTCTTAAACATATTTTTTCTCCCAAGTTATTTTTCAGTTAATTTACATGATTTCATAGAACATTTCAATTTTCACTAATTGCATTTATTTTAGTAATACAGTACAAAGAATGGACAGAATGTTGGAGAGATGCATATTTATTAAATAAAATATTAGTTTACTGTAACCTATTCCGTTATCAGAAGAGCAGCTCATTTCCAGACAAGAAAACATTATGCAGAAACACTCAGCTTTAAAGCGAGAGGAGGGAACTGGAAAAAGAAGAACCTTATGATAAAACAGATGGAATGAAAGCATTTGGCAAATAGCTATTCAATTTTACTATATAGTTGTGTACACTTCTCTAGTACGAAAAAAAAAAACAAATAGTTTGGCTAATATGCACAGTGAAATTAATCAAACATCAAAAAGCATTGAGGTTTTTAACCACGAATGAACATGAAAGAAATCTTACCAAAGCTTGCAGTGTTGAACTACGAAAGGTCCATCAGCCTTGATGTCTCCTTGCACAGATTTGCATTTCACCCTTCCCTCTTTGCCATTTCTTTCTAATTTCCTCTCTACAGCACAAGTATATTGCAGGCTGCATCAGGAATGAAGGTGCTGGGGATTTGCCCAATGTCTGGGACCAGGCTTTTTCCACCAGCAGACCATATACCTACAAGCTGTTCAGAACATGAAAGAACCACCATGGGAGGACAGAATGAGAAAGGCAAAACAAAGCTGACTGGAAACTACACATTATTTCCGTCCAAGTATTGTTTCTTCCTGGAATCATACATTGGGAGTAAGAGGCTCTGGTGATGTCTTCAATACTAACAAGATTTCTTAATTCCTGAGAACAGAAGGAAACTAATGTTGTAGTCAGTTATAAGAAAACAATTTGTGTATGTAAAATATGTAATTCACGTGCCTAGCAAAAGAATATAGGGAAATGCAGTGGAAAGAGGGAAAAATAGAGAAATAAGAGTGAGTCATAGAAGACTACAGCCATGTGTCACTAAGTGTTTGACATCTCTGTGCTCTGGCTAGCACATAATTAAAAGATATTACATTTCTTTATATTTCTATCCCATCAGTGCAAAATTCAAAACACATCATTCAAAATGATGTTTTTTCATAGCATCAAACTGTCCTTCCCACCCTCCTGCTTATTCCCATATCTGAAATTCTGCTTCAGTTCATCTTTACCTTGACCTTGCTTCTGCTGAAATCCTTGTTCATGTCTTAATCACTTCGCATCTTGAATAGTGCAATTCCTTCTATGGTCTGTCTAAATCCCAACTCTCTCTAAATGTCAAGAGGTCCAGAATGGTGCAGTCAGATTATTTTCTTGCTCCATGCATGGATAAACAATATGATAGAAGATGTGTTTATGTAGTAAAATTGAGAATCTGCAGTAAGAAAGGAGAGAGGTGATAGCATATAGAAGAGGAACAGGAGAAAGCAGATGTACAACAGCTAAAATCTGGCTAATATTTTCATACTACTGTGACAGATGAACACCCACATATCAGCAATAAAATATATGTTTGATAAAATATAAATAGCACCAAGATCACAAAACTTGGAAATGCCAGGCTTCTCTATCTTTGTAGACATCAGACATCTACTGAGTTCCTTTGCCTCCCAGAACAATAGCACATACTTGGCATCAAAATAGACTCTGAGGCCTTCAAAATCCCAATGGGATTGACAAACAGGCAAAGGCTACTGCTCTCAGCAGTCATGGAGACAGACAACTCTTCAGGTTTGCTTGCTCAGCCCAAATCTACCATGCTGTATTTCATTAACTATGAAAAGCCCATGTAAAGAAATTGTTCTCTAGGCCTTTTAAGAAATCAACGAATATCTGGAACTGCCACCTTCTCTCACTGCTTGTGTCTTTAGCCTGGCCATCTAAGTCCACTGCCATTTATTTTGCCAAATGAGCTTTGCTGCATTTGATGAGACATCCACTTGTAACCTGCAATATGGCAAAACGAACTGTTTGGGGACCAAATGCTCATTATTTACAAGCTCTGGTAGACTCAACAGAGAAATGAAAACGACATTAGAAGTTACTACAGAGGTGCCCTACATCAGACAGTGGTTTTTTTTTTTTTTTTTTTTTAATTTTTATTTTTATGTCTTCTTGCTTTTTTGGGAATTGTGTGAGTTACTTCTTAATAAAACAAAGAAATGAAGAGTATAGAGGTTAAGAAATTCTGGGGATCTGCAGCCTTACTTGAAATTAAAGAGACATTATGCATATTTTACTGAAGAGATGCCTAGTATTATCCAGAATACCCGTGGTAGAACAAGTTTTTACCCCATATTTATCATTACATTCCCAACACCAAAACTACTATGAGGTAAATGTGATACCTGCCTTCTTAAATTATCCTGGCTCTTGCAATGCTTTTTACACTCTCTTCTAGTAATGTTAGCCAGATTATCCTAAATTAAAAAAAAAAAAAAAAAAAAAGTTATGTTTTAATACCCTGAAACAGCTCATTTCAAGAATGCTCACAAACCAATAAACTGAAATAACATGGTTTGGTTGACCAAAATATTTCATTTCAATAATTTTGATAATTTTAAATATTTTTTTCCCTGCTATTGGCTCAAAATGTTAAATAATAAGCCATTCTGCAAAATCCTCTGCAAAGCAGTTTCTGCCCACCATGCTCTTTCAGATAGCATGCATGGGCCTGGAACTGAAGATGAAGCTGAACACCCTAGAGCTGACTTCAGCCTGGTTAAATGCCTGTGTAAGCCAATTTTCAATTATTTCAGGTGCAAGTTTTAACATGTGCAGTAACCCTCCCACTTTGTTTCCTCTTCTCATTACCATATGAAGAGTTGCATTAGATGCCCACAGGCATTTTGTAAATGCAAGGATTTTCAATTACCCATCCTCCTGACAAACATCATGTCTTCTTTGTACAGCAGGTTTAGATATATGAATGGGAACTTGTGTGTTGTTGTTACTAGCAATGAATAACTGTAATAACTGTCCCTAACCTGCAAAATGCTGAGTTCCATCCATCCTTTCCCTCTTCAGTCAGCTCTGCTTTCCCTTCCCAAATATTGTTATATGTCTATGGCACCAGCTGTGGACAGGTATTTTTTAAATAGTAGTTTTGCGTTGTTTAGGATGCATTCCATCAGCATTATTTCTACTTGTGCAAATGGAAAACCTAACGATGGAGCCAACAATATCTGAGGGATTAATATGATTTCTCATTAATGAGAACTCCGTAACCTTTGGTATGGGATATATTTAGCCTGTTTGTTCTTTTTTTTTTTCTTTTTTTTTTTTTTCTTTCATGAAGTATATTCTGCAACATGCTGTGATTTCTGGCCTATTGATTAATGGGTCTTTCCACCACAAGCAATCTTAATCTTTCTTAATTGCCTTAATGGCTGCATGGCCTCTCTTTTATACTCTCTGCCCACTATGTTGTTGTTGCAAATGCTTTTGTATCTTAACTTCATGACTATACTAAGGACTTAAAGGAGACTGACTGTGAAGTCTATTGTTGCTCTTGTTCTTTCCGTTCTTTAAATTCGTGTTTCAGGCTCCTAATTTATGTAGGTAATTTTTTGGTGTAATTGTGTAAATGTGCATAAATTAAAAAACAATTGTCCAAAAGTCATCAGTAAAGGAGTCCTTTTTTTTTTTTTTTTTTTTTAGCTCCAGAGAACAGCAATGCAGACTAACAGATTTATACATCTTGCTACTCACATCTGAAATATTAAAGTCTGTACAGTGTTCAAATACAGTTGCGTGAGTCTCCCTTGTAGAGACTGTGGAAGACTTGGCTAAGTCTGCCCTGGAAGTGTTTGCTACATAGAATAAGAGATAGGGAAGCCACAAGTAGATCACTCATTTGTCTGTGGTGTTTCCCAGGGCTTTATCTTGAAAGAAAAGGGAAGATGAGACAAGGAGCTGTTATTTTCTTATACAGTATACATCACTTAAATTGCATGATGTCTAGGCAAGTAGTGTTTGTTGTTCAGTGTTTGTTGATCTCTTCTAAACAGAAAACAGAAGACAGACCAAGGAAATGATGAACTTATGATGCCCAGTCAGCTTACTGACTTAATTGTCAACCTGTTCTTTCTTCACATGAAGTGAAATCCCAACAAAAGTATACAAACCTCGTGTAATGTCACTATGCCCTGCTCATGCCAGGTATTCCAGCTCATTGGTTCATGTGTGATAGGCATGATTACGATTTATAGGCATGGGCAGCTCTTAGAATTTGGCACATGGGCTACATGTTGTATCTACATAAGAGAATAACTGTAATGACATGTCACTAATGTCCTTATGTGACCCTGGGCACAAAAATACTTGCCCACAACTTCTACCCAGGGCACAACTTTTTGAGAATATTCCCAGGCAAGAAGTCAAAAGTTAGGAAAGATTTCATCTACACAATGACAGTAGTTAAGTTCAAAGTTATTTATTTGCCCAACAATAGGTTATTCCCAGTTACTTCCAAATCTAGATCCAGTCTAGAGCCAACTGTGCAAAATCAACTGTGCAAAACTGTGAAGGCAGCAACATCTATGGAAATAATTTCACTCCTCTCAGAAGAGAGAAGGTAATGCACAGTAATTGCAATACCCACAAACAGCAAATCTTTAAAACTGTCAGTAGTCCAGAAATGTGTCACTTAGACCACTGTAATTATGGGAGAAAAGGTGACATTCAGGGCTGGAAAAAGAAACATGCTTGTGGTAGAGTCTTTTTATGGGAAAATGTCACCTGTTTAAAAGCGGTTCAGAATTTTGGCAAGTTAGAAATAATCATGGCTGACATTACTTGGCAAAGAGCAGATGAAAAGATCAAAACTGGAAAACAGATAAAAGCAATCTGGTCCATGGTTCCATCTTTCAATTTACAATGGCAGCAGCAATGTCAAACACTCCAAATACTGACAACCAACATAGTATGAGGAGGTATAAAAGCAGAAGGGAGTGTGCCCAGGTTCAATAACAAACAAATCATACTGGCAGGTTGAAGAAGAGAGCAATGCATGTGCATACACATAAATAATATATTATTTGATTAGTTTTGGTGGAAAAGTAAGTGTTAGCACATAAGATTTACTAAAATTTACTAGTATTTATGGCAGTTCTTCATATTTTCATCTATCTTGTATGTGTCACATAAATGGAAGCAAGCTCTGATCACGTGAAAAACTAAATCCTGGCATCATAAAGCATGCCTAATACAGAGGCCAAATTCAAGTTGGAAGTTTGACTAAAAATCCTTATTTCAGATTTCTATCTAAATAACAGTTTTTGATAGAGGTTTTCTGTACACTAGAATACTTTTTCTTAATGATTTTGTTGGGCTGGTTCAATATAAATATTTTTAAGATTTTTGAGCCCCACAACCCCAGTATTTCACTTTGCATCATATTCCAGGTTAAGCTCTGACCATTTAGTGCTGACAGTGAAGCAAGAGGCTCAGAGCACTGGTAGCCAACATCAGGAAAATGCAGTTTTCCCAGTGATGACTGACATTTAGAAGGAAACCAAAAGGATGAGGTGTTTTAATGAGGTCTCACTTACACTCCCATGGCTTTTGCACTCAGTCCTGGCATTTTGTTTTTAGATACTCAGCAATATCATTAGCGTTTGTTTGTTTGTAATGTTTTTCTGACACAGTACTAAGTTGGGACTTGATGCCCAGACCCTCAATTGATTCAGAGACTCTCTCTTTTGAATTTACTTTAATAGTCATTTACCAATAACATGAAAGTAATCTTAAAGTCTGACTGCATATGCCATACCAGTCCTGCAGTATGGTAGTTTTGCTGCCTTTTAGCTTGATTTTTTTTCTAAAATATTTGGAAACTCTGTAGAAGAATCCACTGGTCCACTATGGGAAGAAGGGAAATTTGAAATCTGACTTACTTGTCTTTTATTTTTCCTGGACTATTGTAACTTTATTCTTGTTTTTAAGGAAGGAAAGCATGAAGGGAACTTACCCACCCTAAAAACTTAGATTCAGACAGCTGCTACAAAATGTAAATGGTTGGTTAGGGCTATAATTACCTTTTTCTGTCAAATAGGAAAGGATCAGACCTATACAAAACAAGCTGAGAAAACAAAACAAAACAAAAAACAAACAAACAAACAAAACTGTGAAAAGGGAGCCCTGGCTGGCTGGGAGCTGGGATGCAGGAAATCAGGAGATTAATAAATGTGTAGTGCTCAGTGCTCATACTAAATCAGGCTGAAATGCTCTTATTTTTAAAATTAATGGAATTTCAGAAAATAAAGAATCTATAATTTTTGGCTAGCTACGGTCTTTGCATTAATTTGCCTTCCTGGGGCTTGGGGAAAGGCTAGCATTTTCTTTAACCACAGAGCTCAGTACCATCTGATTGAGACTGTCAGCTGAATTTCCAGACACAGAACACAGCTCTCTCTTTATATTACAGTGAAAATCTATGACATAGTCAGAGCAGTCCAAGCTTTTGATCTGTGGCCACTCTGGTGATGCAAAGGCTTGTCTGAAAGCTTTTCAAAAACCTCTTCTACAGAGGAAGCACATTTGTTAGGAGGGCCGTAACTGCTGCAAAAATTGGATACGGATAGTAAAGCCCTGGCCTCATTGAAGTCAATCGATATTTTACATAGATTTTATAGTGCCTTCGGTATTGCTAGCGTCTCAGGCAACTGAAGTTTCACCTAGCAATAACATCTCTTTGCCAATCTATCTGTTTCATGAGCAATAGATAACAGTTTAAAAGTAATTACAAAAAAAAAAAAAAAAAAAAAAAAAAGGGTTATCCATCAAGCTGTGGTTACATTAAACACCTGTGAGCACCTACTGAGCTAGGAAACCAGGAAAGGAAAGAAAGGGCTCTGTGACAGTAGAAAGAACACTTTAACACCATTGCAAACATGACACTTATTCAGCATCACTCGAGATCATCTTCCCTGAAGTATTACTCCTCTCACAGTCACAGATTTGCACATAAAGAAGGAAAGGGAGATAAATAAAGAAAAGTGATGTCACCATGAGAACCAAGGAATTACAGAGACAACAGGAAGTCAACAGTAAAGTCTGGAATGAGAAACTATGTATATTATCAGTACCCAAATAATTGATACAGAAGTACCCAAAATCATGCAGCTTAGTCCGCAATCTCAAGGTCTTGCTATGGCATTTGTCCTGTTTCTTCTTGGTCTTTGACAATGTCATGATTCCTAAAACATTTATTTAAGCATTAAACACTTATTTATTCAGCATTTATTAATGTTGAATTTCACTAGTATGAAGAATCTCTTGGTAGATCCACTACTGGCATACATCTCAAGGAAGTGGAGGCACATATTTGCATTAAGGCTTAAAGCTTTTGTCTTTAGACACATTCATCTTTTGTAGGAAGCTCCAACTACATGTTTGATACTCAGTGAATATAGTTATGGCAGCAGAACAAAACTGGAAGAATGTGGAAGAAAAGTATTCATCAACAGTTGTGATAAGGGAACTTCAGAATATTAACATGAGTTTGTTTGATATCTGTAGGAAGCCATTTGAAATTGAAATAATAAAAAAGACCTAGAACTGCAACCCTACCAGAATCTGTGCCTGGATTGTCCATTTGAATATTATGGTGCATCCTCAGACCTAAGATAGCCAAAAGAACTCTTCCACTTCAAGAATCTTTCAAGTACACTTGAGCCAGTGTGAGCGATAATAAGAAACAGCTTTGTATTATAACCACAACATTGCATATCTTCAGACCTGGAACATAGGAAGGTAAACCAGAAGTTTTAGGTAATGTTGAAAGCTGTCAGTCTGATGTAAAAGTAAAACAGAGGGTGTGGAACAAAAGCAGAGAAAAGGAAGTTCTGGAACATAAAAAGGGATATGTTACCTTTAGCTTTCAGTTTGCATTAGCTTTATTCTGTTTGTTTGCCATGTATTTCTGTTATTGTAACCTTTTCTTGTCCAACTCCTCCCTCACTCAAATCTGTATAAAGGCTGTCATTAAAAGCTCCAGCTCAGCAGGGTACATGGGTGCACACATGGCTTTCACTACAAGTCACCTGCTTGATTTCTGTGAAGCTATTTAGGTGCTTGCACTCAAGTGTATTCTTAAAAACATTCTGGATTGACCCCCAGTCAATTTTCTTTCTCCTTCTAACCCACGTCACAGACATTTTTTTAGTCTTTCCTTTAGCTCCCTGTCTCTTACCATATGCCCTTTAAACACATCATCCCCATCGGTAACGCTCTAAAATCTCCACATACTCACTCACCAGCATTTCTCCTCTCATTTTCTTTTGCTTTTTCTCCCTCAATCCACTCTCTTCCCTAATGTCATACTGTTCCTTTGACTTGTTTCTCCTCCTCTGGACTTTAAGTAGTATCTGAGTTTTTTTTTTTTCTACTTTTGAAACAGCGTCCCTGGCCTCTGCCTTCACTCAAGTAGCTTTTGAGCCCTGTTTGTCCATCATTATAATTTTCCATATTCCAGTTCTTCATAAAAATGGAAGAAGGAGGAACAACATGATGAATGTATCAGGAGAGCTGAGACTCTTCAGAAAATTAAACGATATTAACTCTCTACTTAGAAGTATTAGTGTACTCAAATCATAAGTATTTTTCAGGGTCTATTTAGAATTATACTTTGATAACATAGATAGCGAGATAACAAATAGCAGCCCACTTGTGAATAACAGAATCCATGTTCTGCACTGTCTGACTCCAAGAGCTGGAGTCCCAGGCCTCCCCAGAATGCACCCCAAAACCATAGAAAAGCTCATGTGCCATGAAATGAAGCAAAAACAGGTGAAAGAAGAGAGAACAGAGGTTCTTCAAGACAGAAGAACCTCTTCTTTCTTTTCTGACTATGTGAAGACTCTGCCTGAGGGCATGTCTGCACAGAAGTCCACAGTGCTGTGGAGCAGTGTGCCAGCTTAACTCCTGGAATCAGTCCAGCCCCAGGAGGTCAAAGTCCCAAGTAGGCAAGATCACTGTACTTCTCAGTTAGATTCTGTGTTGTACACAAGCTGACTGGTTTAATGCTAGGTGCAACATCTATATGGCCTGTAGGTTAGCCATATAGATTCAGAGACAACTATCTTTGATCTGGTAGAGGGAATAGCCATTGGGTGCAAGGACAGTAAATAAACATTTTTTCCCCTTCTGGCAATTTATGCATTGGACAGAAAGAGAGCATTGTGATGGTTTTAAAGATAAATAGTGTAAAGAAGGGCATCACTGCTCCCCTGTGATCCATTAGGTGTCTGCTAGATTCATTTAAATCTCTGTATCTCACATAAAAAGGAGAGACCTAGAAGTGACTATAGCCTATTCAGTTGACTATGTATGCTTATCCAGGAACCCACACAGTACTTCACAAGAGGACATTCCAGTTGGCCAAAGTATTCTTGTGTGTATTCTTATTCTGACTGCATCCCCTGTTTGATGACTGCAAGATTTTATACCCCTAAAGTTCTGATCATTTATATCAAAAAGTTGCAATATTAAATTTACAGGAAATAGCTTCCTGGAAAAATGACTTGCTCTGGAGTCTAACTATGCTTGCTAATTTGTGTACCAGCTGCATAAGCTGCACAGTGTGGAGCTCAATGAAGGCTAATTTCTCTTGCCAAAAAAGCATGGATGCTTACTGACAGCCTTTCTAGCCCATATGAGATTCTTCAGAAATGTCAGCCTAATCCCTTAAACAATATTTAAAAAAAAAAAAAAAAAAAGGCAAAAAAAAAAAAGCTCTGAGCTTTTTACTTCCAGCAGGACAAAATAGACAGAATAATGTGTTGTGTGAAAACCATATACTAAATCTGTAAATTTGTCCATCCGTTTTCCTTACAAAATATTTGCTAATCATGCTGCTAAAGGGCATGAACACTTTTTAGAATATAAATTATGATTTGGCAATGACAAATGTTAATATTAAAACACATATAATGACTCTTAGATTAATCTTTTCTGATATACTCAATACCCAAGATAAATAACTAATCCACAGAGAACAGGAGGTGGACTCAACAACTGAGCAATATTACAGTTTTAGGACATACTGTAGAGGGCACAGGCAAATGCAATCTCATAGATCTCTTAATAATATTCACCATATATTGGTGAGTCAAAAACACCAGGTTTATAAGTCGGAAACAAACAAACAAACAAACAAACAAAAAAACAGTCTCAAAAAAAACATGCTGAAATTTTCTCGTAAGCCCTACACACGTGCAGCACTAATTCCTGCAACTATCAACATGTGCTTGCAAAGTTTCACTTCACAACCATGTAGTTTTATCCTTCAGAGAATAACAAAAGTAGACACTATTGTATAAACTGTATTTCATTCCACGGTTTGTTTAGCAAAATATAGCCACTGTTTAAATTTGATACGTATTTCCTACTGATGAATTACTCTCCAAGAAGAGGTGGTCAATCACAGAACAAATGGAGCTTAATAATCATTAATCACAGGTGCAAATTCACTGCATAATTCCTAAGACAAAAGATTTGGCAAGAATTTCTAAAAATTTTATACTATTTTTATGACAGCATGTTGGAAAAGCAGGAAAAAATGAAAACAGGGCTACAGACAGTCATTTATCTCACAGGAGTTTTTATTATTACTGGATCTGTTATATTTTTATGCAAATGAGGAAAGATTACAATGAACAAATCATCTACGATATAATATATATCAAGCAATATGAATATGCCAAATTATTCAAATTAATAGATACACATATGCGTACTCCCATACAGAAGTTGTATTTATATATACACACTTTTATACTCTTATCCAAACGTAAATATTGTAGGCATTTATCAATACAGCTGTGCATATGCATATATTAGAAAGAGAAACACATTTATACATGCAACCTATTAACAATTCCAAGGAGCAAAATTGTCTTGAAAACAATCTAACTGAAAGATATTTTCCAAATAAAATACTGTAATATCCCTATCCTGTATAAATGAAAACATAAATTGAGCAACACAGCTGAAGTGTCATTTTTCTTCACTTTTTTTTTTTACCCATCTGAACAAAGTATCTTCTTTAGGCTGTGATCAATTTAATAAATATGGGAAGTATTTCTCTTGCCTCAGCCACATCTATGTGCAGGAAAAAAAAGCTAATTTAATTTGTCAATAATGATCTGTAGTCAAATTATTTCATGAACTGTTCAGTTATATTTTACAAGTCTTTTTCAACAGTCTTTCAAAAACATTAAAACAGAAGAGGTTTAAGGTATATATTTTAAGATTTTAATGAATTTTTTTACAAATTGTTTTTCACAGGCTACATTAAAATTATTCATTTAGCTGAAAATAGTTGAAGCTATTTGAGTAATAAACAGCCCTTTAAAGAAAAACATCCTGAACTTTAAAAAAAATAATAATAATAAAAATTTGCCTCATTAAAAAGCACCATTTTAATGACTGTTTTCAGTAGTGCTAAAATATAAAATGAGACCTAAGAAAACTTAAGTTGCCTGCAACATTCTTTATAATCATCAAGTGGTTAGGTGAAATGTTACGTTAGCTGTAATGTAATATATATTCCAGCTATGTAGCAGGTTTTTCTGTCAAGTGAGCAAACAGAATTCATCATCTACATCAACAAGAGTAAACCTAGATCCTAAATTTTAAAGATGCCGTAAGGAGGTTACATGTTTCTTGAATGACTTTCTAAAAATACTGATACGTTGTTTATAGTCTTCAGGAGCAAAAAGAAAGCATTTATATACAATCAGATGTCTCCCTAAAAAAAAAAAAGGGTTTCTAGTATTTAGCATATCTATAACTCAGCACAGTTTTAACCTGAACTGCTATTTCATTCCTTAGGCGTCTGTATGTGGAAAACAGATTAAAGTAGGCAGAAGATAATGGAACCAATTCTTTAATGTTAGCAGGATTGGGCCCAATGCACTGTTAGCTTGAAGATGAAGAATCTATTTTTCATGTGCCTGTTAATATGGACATTTCTTCAGTTTTGAATAAAAGATGTTGTCTTTAAGGAATTTCTGAGACCAGTATTTTCCATTTATTTTTTTTCCAAATGGACACAGAAACTATTGAATTGCCAAAGCAGAATGAGACAGAAAACTAAATTCTGTGCATGGGCCAAACCTGGAAAGGACAGACATCAGGCTGTGTAAATTCTGATCTCTCAAAAACTGTCTGTGTGCACTTGTTGACACTAACCTGCACAAAACCTGTGGAAGAAAATATATTAAAGAGAGGGCCTACATCTTTATCAAAGTGTATTACCTCAAACCATCTTACACTGCAAAACAAACAGGAGTAAGCACAGAGGAGCAGCATCATAGCAGGTGAAACAAGAGCAGATTAAATTGTACTCTCTCGCAAGCTTTGCCATGCAAGCACATTTTCTGAGCAGCAGGTTTGCAAACAATTCTGCTCACTGGCTTGCTCGTTTCTGCATGTGACACTTGCAGCAGTCAAAATCAGTGTCTGTGCCATGCAACCAATACACAAGATAAAGTAAAACAGCAAAACTGAGCCATCAGACTCTTTAATGCAAGCCTTGGCTTTATGTTTGTTGTAATGAAATAAAATGGAAACAGTACTGCAGCATTTTTAATCACTTGAAATTATCATCCGTCTTCATCACAGAAATAGCACAATAGATAATTGATCTTCTGAATCAAAACAGCGCAACCCCCAGCAGTATGTTTGTGCTAATTCATGAGGGCTTTTTTAATGAATTTGGGAAGCTATCTATATACCTACACAAAGGTCTTATTTTATTATTAACTACAGTAATTTCATACTGGAACCCTAATATTAGAGTGCAATTTAATTGAAACTGTTGAACTTTTGAACTGTTAACAATACAAATAACACAATAATAATGAAGAATCCAAACACTTAGCAGCAGCAGCAAACTAATAATCAGCAACACTTTTATGTCAAATAAGCTACCAGGGGAATGAATAATTCCTCGTCTCTCACAGTAACACCACCAATATTTCAAGACATTTCCGTTCAGCGGAAACATGCTGGCGCGTATTCGAGCCCTAAATCCAGGCAGGCTTCTTCTCAGGGCAAAGGCATGTCCCATGGTGCCCCCAAATGCTTCCTGCTCCCCACCCCCCAGTGCGCAAAGGCTCAGGTCTCTAGCCTTTTTGGGAGGTGAGCAAACAGCAAATGTCTCCAGTGTGCTCCCACTGCCAGAGGGTTTCCCTCGCGCGGAGCCCCCACGCAGATAGGTTCAGCGAGCCAGGCCTTGCTGCTACACCTGTATCAACAACAATGCAAGTGCCATTATCTTACCTTAATGAACTTAATCTTTAATTTCACAGCTTGGCCCTGGTGCTCAGGCTCCTAACAAAGGAGCTGAACTGTTTTAGTCCATATGACCACCCTTCCTCCAACAGCTGTGGAAACTTTAGCCATGACAAGGATTTTTGCCCCTTGTGAAACTGTCAAAAGCAATAAATATTTTTCTTTTTTTCCATCATTAGACTCTCCTAAGAATGCCTCCCCATTGTCCACTGTAATTCCCAGAGCTCGCTGGGCAGAAGCTTTATTGTCCACAATGAGTCCTGAAGTGTGAACAATACGGGGAACGCAGCGGCACTTTCTCGAGGGTGTAGCCGCCAGGAATGCGGCGCTTCCCCATAGACAGCTCCGCCAAAAGAGCACTTGTGTTTTTTAACACGGGCCTTTCAGAAGGATGCTCGAGTTGCGGCATTGTGGCCCACTGTAAATAGATGCACTCGCCAGAATGGAGCTTCGTCATCCCTAATTAGGGAAGTAACTCCAGAGAGACAGAATGTCACTTGCAAGACTGGACGCATTGTTGGGTTTGTGCGCGTCCCCACAATGTGAGGTAATTGGAGTTGTACCTTTTAGAAAGCTGCTAATTTCGCATAGGAAGTGCTAACAAGACCTTTGTGTGCCATGTTTTCCTTCTTCCTTTTTAAGGAAGTTACAGCGCTCGAGTACTGGGAATGGCTGGGCCAAGGCCCGGCGAAGGAGGCTGCGGTAATGAACCACTTCAGCCCGCGGTTAGAAAAAGGAGGCCTAATTTTCAGGCCTGAGAATACTAGGCCTGACAAAGGGTTCTGTTTAAGCTTATTATACAGGACATTCTTAGTGCCTACACAGCTTTCCTCGAAATGACCCTCTCCAAATAAGTGCATCAAGTTTGAGCAAATAGAAACATGCAACTTTCAAGGCTTAGGGTTATAGTTTTCTTTACAAAGCCATTTATATAATGTAAGCTTGCAATTAGCATGGAACGGAGCAACAAGATCTAGCTAGGAAAGTTCCTCTAACAAAGGACAGAAATTAGGGGAATAAGTAACAGTTAAATATCAGCTTCAGATAGCTAGCTGAAAAGGCCTTTCAAATAAGCTGTGGATACAGAAAAATAAAATAATTTTGCCTCAAATCTCTCACTCCATAAAGTTTGGCTTTTAAATGGCTGAATGATTAATTCCACTAATTTTAAATTATCCAGATAGAATGGATCTGGGTTAAAAAAAAAATACACACTGAAAAGCCTTTCAGCTTTTAAGCCTGACAATATCATCAAAACGTCTGTAGGAATTACATATAAAAATTCAAACGGTAATGAAACAAATTACTACTTACAGTATGAAAAGTCTGCAAAAGCTTTTTATAGACTTGAAATGCAGAAGTTATATAAACTACTCGGTGAAAAGAATTAGAAAATGACCTTTGCAGATCAGGGGCAAAAATGAACAGTCTTCAGGAAAAAAAAAATCACTGTTAACAATGGCTTTTAATGCCATTTTGCTTCACTCATTTATCTAATAATCATGGCAAGGTTAGGGTAAACAATGAACAGTATGTTTTCACATATTCCACCTTTAGTGTCCTCCATATAAATTTCTAAAACACTTAAGAGAATAGATACATAAACCTGTGACCTTCGAATGAGCTTTTTGCTACTTTCAACATTTTGAATAAAAAAAGGTCAGAAAATTGAACCACTTTTGCACAGTAATGAATTCCATTCTGTTGGGTAAACAAAGCTAAATTTTAAAACACAGACCTGACATCTCTATAGCTCAAGAAGCTTTTCTCTCCTTCTGGTGCAGGGGCGGGGGGTGTCTGTGGGATGCTTGCACTCTACCACTGCCTAAATAATTACAGCATCCACTAAAGGGAGAAGGAGGAGGAGGAGACAAAAATATTTGGTTTTATTCTGTGAACAGCCATGATTTCCTAGGTAAGTACAACAAAAATACCCAATTTTTAAGACTTTTTTTTTTTTTTTTTTTTCTCTTTCCTCCCCAGTGAATAATTGATCCGGTCCACACAAAAAGAAGGCAGTGCTACCGTTTTAGAGCTAGCTCTTACTGACAAGAGCCATGAGGGCCTCCAAAAGTTACTTCAATTTCCGCCGTGCCTTTGTCCATGAGTTGTCCTGGCTGAAAGGCCCAGTTAGGTATTGTTGCAAAAAAAGTCTGCACCCACATTTATTCCCCTCTAATTCATACTCTGCATTGTGAAGTTTTGCTATTCAAGGGCTGATTGGACAACAGCCCAAAGAATGGCCTGAGTGATTAGTCTCCCAGCATGGGTCTGGATTGTGGGTATAAACCTAGAGCCGGGGCTTGAATTCACTGCAGCTTTCTGCTTCCTCCTAGTGCCTCCCGCTCCCCATATTTTCTGCACCCGTTGCTGCAGGTAACACATTCCTTCATACCAGGAAACGGCATCCGTGTAATTAGCTTGCACAGTAGTGTGCGAGCCCTTGAAAGTCCAAGGGTTGTGCCCCTGGAAGCAATTTCACTTTGGCATTTACAGGGACTCACAGGTTTTCGTTCAGGGTGGGATAATACAAAACCCCCGGTATTGTCATTACGGGGTATTCATTCTGCTTGACAAAGGCACCTTCTCTAGTGTCCCCCCGGGGGCACAAAGGGGTGAGTCTGGACACAGATTTGTTTGTTTAGAACCGGAGTTACACTTTGCCCAGCCCACTGAAGTTCCCAAACACTGGCTCTGGCCCCATCCCCTGCCTCTGTGTGCACCGCAGAGCGTGGGGTGTGCTATACCGCTTCTCCTGTTCCTTTGCACCTAACACTTACTTTATGTTTGAAAGTATGGCAGCTGCACAAGTTGTTAAGTGTACAGATGTCACTCTGTGTTTTACATGTCAGTAACTTGAATTAATTTACATTTATTTTCCTATTGTTTTTATCATTTTATGACAATGTGCTGCATAATATAATTTAAATCTTTAATGTACAACTAATTCTCTACCATTAATTTGTCAACATGATTACTGGATATGCCAGGAGGAAAAGCTGGATGATTTGAAATATGTACAAGGCATTCCTGTATCTTTAAAGGAGGTTTATATCTGAAATGACAAAGATTTACAGAACTTTTTTTGGTCTGTCTGCCATTTTATGAAAACTACAATTTCAATGTAATTTTGCAAACTGAATTATTCTAAATCTCAGCCTGAAATAAAATAAAGCATCTAATATATTAATTAGCCCAGGGAGAGAGTCCCAACACTGTTGTAAGAAGCAAAATGATAGTATGATTCCTGAAAAATGCAGCCTTCATCATGACAAATCTTGGCTGATAGGAGTTTAAACTGTCTCCCTGCCAATAGTATTTTGTTTTGGGCAGAGTAGTAATCTTTTTAGCTATGCACTAGAACTGAAAAACAGCTCATAACAAGAGCAGGTTGTGAACTTTTTGACAGATAATGGTGATTTGTTGAAACTGAAACTTGTCCTGGGAGCGTACAGCAGGAGCTACAGCAGGGAAGGTTTCTCAGGGTAGGATTTCTGATTAAAAATGATGAGGGAGGAGGGAGAGAGGAAGAAGGTCTGTTCTGCCTCTCACTGCTCCCCAGCTGCTGTAGGTAGGAGGTCAGGGCACTCTCCAGGGATGTGGAAGAGCCAGTCTCAATTAGCTCCGCAGTATTCCTGTGATGGGGAATTCAGAGCATATCACCCCTCCATTCTCCATGGGGATCTAGGCCCCATGTCTTCTGCACTGCTGTCCTCTGCTTATTTTCTGTTTCTTCTCCTATATAAAAAAAAAAAAAAAAAAAAGTACATATCTTCCCTTAAAAACATATCAATATATGGAAGTGGAGGTCCTGACCTTGCAGCACCCACACCTGGGTGATTTCCTTGTGTGATTTCTCATGCAGAGTGGGAAGCCCACTCTTGTGCTGGTTTGGGGAGACAAATGCAAGCAGCGTCCTTGAACACAGCCAGCAGCCAGGCTGGGCTTTCCCTGCCTGATTCTCCCCATGCTCTCCTTGCGGTCTCTGGGTATTTCTGCAGGCAGCACTGGACTCTACGTCACAGTACTGTAAGCTTGTTCATATGCTCACGTCTACACTGCACAGGGCAAATAGCTCTTACAGGCAGGCCTTATACTGTAGGCTCCTCAGTATAGCAATCAGTCTAGTCATTATGAGACTATTTTGCAACTGTTCAGGTGGGCTCCCTACAGTCACCAGGTCTCTGAATGGACAAAATGTTATGCTCACATCAGTGTGGTCCAGGATCAGGTACAGACACAGATGAAAATAATGACAAAATAATGAATAATCAAAGTGGATGGAAACACAGCGATTAGTTTCTGAGGAACAAGTTACTAACAGAACGTTTAATCTCCTCACAGTTTTTTTTTAAGCTCTGCTCCTCACTCCTTTCCTCTGCCTTTTGGGCATCTAACAGGAAAATAAAAGCTGAATGACTCATCAGAACACTGGAAAAATCTAGTAATTTCTTTCCTAAAAAAAAAAAAAAAAAAAAAAAAAAAAAAAAAAAAAAAAGCTTGATTAAAAATTGAAGTAAAAAAAAAAAAGGATATTCTGTGAAAAAAAGAAGTGTTTAGACAAAGCCTGTCTGCTTCAATTTCCCAGCAAAGTAAGCTCCCTTGCCCTGAGAGTGACAGTAGATTCCATAAATTAACTGAAAATCCCTCTTCTCAAGAGCCTAAGTTATCTCTTCTTTGCCTGCAGCTCTGATTTAGAATAGGCGCTCGTTTGTTTACTGTTTTAATTAATGCTCCTTTTCAGTGTGGAATAGGGGAAGGGAAATGAACTGACTTGATAAACAGGTGTAGCTGTTATGTGTTATATTTAGGATCATTCAGGACTTGCAACAGATTAATCAGGCTTGACTGGACGTGAACCTCCTAGCAGAAAAGGTAGATCAACTCTGCTGGATGCCCAGTAGGTGAGTATTATTTTAACTGCTAGCATGTGATAGGAAAGGCTGAGAAGGACGGCCATCAGTGAAGAATCTCTCTGTTTTTCCCCAAGAAAACATTCTGATTCTTTCCTCACAGCTTAATGGTTAAGGAGACCTTGACAATATAAGCCACTTTCCATGCCCCCTCTGCTTCCCCTTCTAACCTCTCTGCCTTGAATTCAAGGGGAAAGAAACAAATCATCCCATTATTTTTAAAACATGTAAATGTCACATTGGGAGACACGCTCTCTTAGGTTAACTATGAATGACTGAAGATTTTTTCTTCTAAATGCAATACAAGTGTAATAACAGTTTAAGTGTCATGTTATAACATGTATTGCCTTTGCGCTCCGTGTAATACCTAGCACAATCAAAACAGAAAATGATCCAAAATCAGCCTTTTCTTAAAGACATTTTAAATTCTTAGCCTCAAAGGGGAAAAACAATTGAGCTTAGGTTTCTTCGTTATGATTGAGCAAGGAAATTATGTGATTTAATCACATCATGGCAGTATAGCAACATTTGGCTCATGGGGAAGTCTAAGAAGAGACTGCATCTCCTGTTTTCCAAATAAAGTAACATCTAAAAATATATTTATTTACTCCACATTTTCTTTGGCTTATGCTATTAATATGTGTACAGAAAGCAATGTCACATTAAAGATAAGTGAAAAGGAATCAGAGAGCACACATTTTTAATATTATTCATCTGACCTTGCCAGGCAGAGGGAACGCAGGGACATTGCACAGCAAACTAGGATTTGATTTTAACTGCATTACAGTAAACTACCTAGAGTTTACGCCTGTCAAATGGGACCCTGCTCACTAGTATCTGTTTCTAGCAGACTGGCTGAAAACCAGCTTTGGTGTCAGCTGTGAAAACAGATGCTCACCCACCTCCTTGGAAAGAGATACTGTGAATGGAAGTGTTACAGGCACTCCTTGCAGAGCAGAAATATGGCGCTGGATCTGGCTTTCTTTATACTGTGTTCTTTCCCTACACTGTGTCAAAAAGACTAGTTTGATTGCCATAATGAGGAGCCTACAGCCTAAGGCCTGCCTACAAGAGCTGTGTCCTAGGTCCTGGAGTCAGAGATATTCATAACACAGCCTATTCAGACCACATGCAATCTTTTATTATGCATGGACCTCCAATTTTGACCTTCCACCACAATTTTACCAGACTGCTGCAAAGGTTGGGGGATTAGACATGGGGAAAGAAGGAAGGAAAGAAGCACAGATGAAAAATTTTTAGCATTTTCCTTACCCCCACATATTCCCAGAAATGCACAGAGCTTTGATGTATTCAAGAAATTTGAGATAAACGTCCTTTCTACAGATAGCCCCTAATACCTTGCTGCAACCATCAGCTTGGACTCCGTGATGGTGGCTGATAGCCTAGCAATACCTACCATGCCACAATAAATCATTTATCTTATCTTGTTCATAGACGTCTAAATGCTCCCCTACCAGGGGAAAAACAGCTAGACAAGGTCTGCAAGGAAAACCTTTCGGAGTTACTGCTGTGTTCTCCTCTCAGGAGATTTGCAGTCATGTGCAGGGGGAGCCTTCAGTCCTCCAAACAGCACGGAGGCTTGCAATAGCATCTATTCTCATGCCCGCTTAAAGAAAACTCAGCCAGATCCAGTCTTAAATCTCCACAGAGAAATCGCAGCCCAGTATATGGATCCCGGGGAAGTCACACTGCAAACTAGACTGGAAGATGCCTTGTTTTCCTGAGGGAGGTGCTGCCCTTTCCTGCCAGCTTGGGTGTTCTGGACCAGCCAAACACACTTGGCAAAATTGGTTTTAGACTTATGGGAACTCTGGAAAGAGGAGGCAGAGTGCATCCCTCCCTTTCCCTACCTATGTTATCACTGCTGCATGGCTTAATGCAGCACCCCTTCTCCTTTGCTCACTAATGGCCTGCTGCCCCCAGCAATTCTTCTGTTTGCAGGATACTGAAGTCAGCTCTGATTTCTGGCCAAGTAAACATTTCAGCTGTGTTATCTGTCCTTGCTGCCTTCTCCCTGTGTCTTCCTAATCATTTGAATGGGACCCAGCAAATTAATGATGCTGTCAGGAGTCAAACAGAAAACAAACAAACAAAAACCACAAAGCCAACCCCCCAAACCCAGCCATATTGATGAAGAAAAAGACCAGTGCCATCTGTTATACTTCACCTTGTGTTGAAGTGTGCCGGAGAAGGAAGATGTTACTGTGTATTGCTCCACTCCTGCCTCTTCCCTGGCTATTCAGGACTTTTCTCTTCCCCTGAGCATCCTTTGGGAAAACACAGACTCAATGGGAGCATCCGTCCCATGATTATAAACTAAGGAAGGACAACTGCAATCCTAGTTTTCAGTTTAAGTATATATGTGGAACAAATGACTTATTAATGCAACACAAGATTGTGAAGGAGCTCGTGTTAAGAAAAGACACAACAGAAATGGAAAGTGGTTCCAAAAACTCTCTGGATCTTTCCAGATTCAGACAGAAGCACGGAGAGAGAACTTCTAACTCAATCTGGCCAAATACCTGGTATATCTCTATCCCCCTTTTTTGCAAGCAAAAACATTTTTTTCTCCCAAGTCTTTTTTTTTTTTCTTTTTTTTTTTTTTTTTCTCATGAAATAGCATAAGGCAGTAAGTGAAAGAGATTTGTATGGCTTATTTTAAGACAAATAGGTAGCACTTTTCCAACCTTTGCTCAAGCCAGCCCCATGAGGGTGAGTACCTGCATCAGCCTCCCAAAACTCCTCAGCTCCCCTGCCAAAATCTTCCTGGCCTGCCATGGTGCTGCAAAGTCCTCAGCTGTGTGTGAAGGCAGGCACAGAGCTTTGGAGGATGTGCTTTGTTAAAACACTGATTTCACTACAGAAAGAGAATGACGTGCAGAGATGTGGAGTGTCACAGCTTTGGCCAGTATTTGAATGCTTCCAGCCTTTCCACTGGGAAGTTACTCTGCTATTGCTCTTTATTGTGAATTTATCTTATGTGACTGAGATTTGGAAGTTGCCCAAAATGTACAGCACAGAGCAGCATCAGAAAACCGGAAGAAAAGGAGGAAGGCAGAGGGGTGGAGGGAAGTGTCAAGGGAGTTTTGCAAAGCAAATAGAGAATTATCCTTTTGTGTGAGATGCCATGAAGACTTTTTATCTGATACATGATACTTTGCTTGGAGGACCAGTGCATACTAAGAGCTTTCTTACCCACCCCACCCCCTTGATTGCCTCACTGTTCTCAGTGCAGATTTATTAAATTTTGAATTAACAAGTGTTAAGGAGGTTGATTTTGTTTGTTCTGCCACATAACTTACTTTTCTAAACACTTAGTAATAGCAGCAGTTAATCTATTGACCAATGGCTTAAGCAGCAGGTGGCTTTAAGACCAATGGGCCAGTTCTGACAAGGCCACAGAAATTCCTAAGGCCTCTTTGTTACCTGGGCTGGAATGGAGAAACTGCTTGTTTGGAAAATGTTTCTCCTCCCACAAAACATCTTCAGCATTAAGGGTCTTTTGTAACCAGAAGTCTGAAGAGGGGGATTATGAAGGATAGTCTGTCACACAAATTGTTTCTTCTAGACATATAATACAACCTGCATTAAAAGTTTACAAACTAATCTAATGAAATTATCACTCAAACGATGCATGTCTCTGGACATTAAATTGATGCCTCCACCTGCGGTGCAATTTCATCATTGAAAACTTCAAGACTGTAATGCTTCTGCCGATGCTATTCTAGGGTAAAACTAGGTTTTCTTTTCAAATCTCAGCAGCATTCCGCTTGAAATAGGAACCCGGATAATCTGCAGGGGCTCGTTTTCTTAGGAAATCTAGGTGCCAACACATTAACAAATTAGTTCCCATGTGCTAATTAATCCAGAGTTACAGTTAACAGTATGTCATTTGGGTCCTTATACACTCTCCCAGTTATGGCAATTCACATCAGAAAATAGAAGGTGGGTTGTTTTCTTTATTTGGATTGGTTTGGTAGAAGCCAGAAGCAGCTGCAGAAACTCAAACATACGGATCTGTACCTTTGAGGCAATGCAGTGCTGGCTTAGCCAAGGGAGATTTCAAGGTGGGGAGGGACACCACACTCCAAAATGTTCATGCTGTTCATGCATGCACAGAAAGGACAGCAGCAGCTTGGCTTGTGGTAAGGAAATGGAGCTTGGTGAGGAAATGGAGCAGCTGGGGTAGGGTTTATTCTTCCTTCAGCCAAGCCTTCTGTGTTGTCCTTACCCAAGTAAGGAGAAAGCACCTTCTTTTATGTGTGTGTGTATAAACATATATATATATCTCCATACATATGTTTGTATATATAAAGTATATGTGAATACACACACATACATATGTATACTTTGATTCCAGCACTGCTACTACAATCCCATAGTCTGTTTATTGTAAGTAACAATTGCAAACAGCTTCACTGAAGCAATTCAAAAAATAGTAAAGTCAAGTTACAAAATATTCTATAGTTGGATCTCCATGTACTGGGGTTTCTTCATCATTTGAGTTGTTTCTATGTGTTATGTATACATCTATATATATATATATATGCACGTTGCATATGTATGTACATGAATGCAAATATGCACAATTTCTATTTAAGACCTTTGTGTTTTGGAGACCCTGAACTCGCCTGGGGATGAGATCCAGTAGCACCACTAGGTGCTACTGTAATACAACTAATTAATATTATTTTTACTACTAATAATAACAACAGTGTTTACTTTTAGTGTATTCAGTCTTGCCAACATATGTTTTTATATTCTTTAATTTTCTTGTTCTCTGCTGCACAAATGCTTAGAAAGATCCTAATTAACTGCTCAACAATGACACATTCTCATTTAGTTTTTCTCTCAAACTTATTTATTAGGCTTTGTTTATCAGTGGGAGAGTTGCTAGCACTGAGACTGCCAGGATTTACTCTAAGCCTCTTAGTCTGGTGTTTCCATGGCCCTGGCTCTCTGTGTAGGAGAAGCTAAGAAAGCCATACATACAGGTTTGGGTCCCCTTTATTTCAAGTAATCTAGAGCAGATGTTTTGTTGTGTGTGTGTATGTTTTTTTTCTTGTTTTTTTTTTTTTTTTTCTTCTTTTGGGAGGGATGGGGGGAAGGCACCTGATCACTAAACACATTGAGGAAAACACTGATTTTTGGCCAGGTCTACTGGTGCGCTAGTGAAGATTTTTTTGTTTGTCTGAGCCAACATATTTTTCAACATATTTTCGATGAGTTTCAAGGGTTTCAACATATTTTCAAGGCATTTTTCTGAACCAATGAATTCCCATGAGTAACAACAGGAGCATAGTCTCATTTGTCCAGTAAAATTTTTCACAGAGACCTACAGCTAAAGCAAGCCAGAAAATGCATGAAGGCTTTTGCTCTGTGGCTGCTTCTAAGCTTCTGGTGCCCCTCCAATGCGCAGACATCACACTTGTAAGACAGACTCTTCTGTCCTGCACCTGTAAGGAAAAGGGGTTGCTTTCAGCCTCCCCCATAGTCACAGTTACCAAGTATTTGGTATTTTTTTTATTTTATTTTTATTTTTCAGGGCCATTATTTTTTCTCTTTCCTTTTCTCTTTGTCTTTCTCTTACTCCTTTTCTTTCTTTCTTTCTTTCTTTCTTTCTTTCTTTCTTTCTTTCTTTCTTTCTTTCTTTCTTTCTTTCTTTCTTTCTTTCTTTCTTTCTTTCTTTCTCTCTTTCTCTCTTTCTCTCTTTTCTCTCTCTCTCTTTTTCTTTTTCTCTTTCTCTTTCTTTCTCTCTTTCTCTCTTTCTTTCTCTCGTTCTCTCTTTCTCTCTCTCTTCCTTTCTTTCTCTTTTTCTTTCTCTCTTTCTTTCTCCCTTTCTCCTTCTCTCCCTTTCTTTCTCTTTCTCCCTTTCTTTCTCTCTCTTGGCTCACCTTCCTTTCTGCCTTCTTTCCTTCTCTTTCTCTCTCTTCCTCTCTTGTTTTCTCATTTTTCTAACAGGTGAGGTCTCCTCTTGCTAACTCACCACCTAATTAGAGTGGTGAAAATTAGCTGTATTCACCCTGGCTTTAGTCCTTGCAAAACTGTTGGAGAATTGGCCCACTTTTCAAGGTGCCAAATTGGAAGCTGAATCCAGGTGTGGTCAGAAGCAAGGGGATTATTTTCCTCCCATGGGGTTCAAACAAAGGCCTGCACTGGGGATAGATGAGGTCGGGACAATGTTGCCTGCAGGAGGGCTAAACACTCATCCTGACATTTGAGCCGTCAGCACACCACAGCACTAGATTGTGTCATGGGTTTCTCAGCCTGAGGAGGGTTTTTTTATGGATTGTAGCGAGGGAAACTCTGTGACCTGGAGTAAGAAGAGAAAGTGCTGTACCCCTCTAATTCTCAAGAAGGTTCAAAGTCCAGATAAACAGAACATGCACTTGGGAAAATACAATACACCCATCTGCTGCTGTAGTAAACAGGACACTGTCTTCAGCTCCTAAGATCCCATAAAGATCCACAGAGTATCCCCTGGACCCAGAGCCCCATCCTTCATGGATACCTCAAGAGTGTGTAATGAGCATTGGTGAGGCTGCACCTGGAGTAGTGTGTCCAGTTGTGCCCCCTCATACAAGAGAGACGAGAGCATACTGGAAACAGTCCAAGGGGAGGAATCTTATAAATGTTTGAAAACATCTGATGGGAGGGGTCAGAAGGGACAGAGCCAGGCTCTTTTCAGTGGTGCCCAGTGCCAGGACAAGAGGTAATGTGCACAAACTGGAACACAGGAGGTTCTGTCTAAACATCAGGAAGCACTTTACTGTGCATGTGACTAAGCACTGTCACAGGTAGTCCAGAGAGGTTGTGGCATTTCCCTCCTTGGAGATCTTCAAAAGATGCCTGGGTAACCTCTTGTAAATGTCACTGTTTGAAAATGGCTCCAGATGTCCCTTCCAGTCTCAACCATTCTGTGTTTCCACGATAAACCCTAACATTTTTGTTGTATACTACCACCTCTGGCTTCATGCAACGAATGGGATCAGATTCAGCCCTCATACCTGGTAGTGTAAAACTCCACCAGGGATGGTGAGTGGGATGGTTCCCTCTCCCCAGCAAGCTGGCTTAGATTTTCTTAAAACAAACAACTTAGATGAAAAGGGTAGTTTGCAAGACCATGCAGTGGCCAGGAGTAATGAACACCAGTGTGAAGGGATTGTAACACCAGTACAGTGGTGTTCAACACTACAGACGGAGTAACTGATCCAAGATACAGGACAACTTTAAGAACAGGAGCATCTAGGAGAACTGTCAAGAAATCTGGGAGTTAGCATCATTTTTTTCTGTTTGAAACAGTCTGACACAGGAGATGGGGGCAGCCCCATCAGTGGAGACATGCCACAAAGGATGTGTCCAGCATCAGTCAGAGCGTGGTGTGAGAGCTGGTGGCACTCCTGTGCTGGCAGGAAGATAGTGGGTCCCGGGGTCAGGTTTTCAGAGCCTGAAGTTGGAGCCCACTCTGCAAACCAGCAGGTGTAGTTTCCTTAGTCTGTGAAAAGACAGCACACAGGTACCTTCTTGGCCAAGAATCCATTCCAGTACTGTCTTTGTGCGGTGCTGATGCACAGCATGATGTGTGTGAGCACAACCCTCGCTCCATCAAACACAGCCCAGCAAGTACCCTCCATCTCCCTTATTTGCAGTGATCATTTGGCTAGAGTGACTGATCGGGGGTTGAGCCTCAAGCCAGAAACTCCTTAGTTTTCTCACTGACTCAATGGCATGGGGCAAATTATGTCAGGAATTTCTTCCTGTCAAATTAATACAAGTACTCATGTAACTCCGGAGGCCCTCTGAGAACTGGCTTTTTAGTGTTGATCCAGTGTTTTCCAGAGGGCTTTGCTGCTAGCATTAGGTATTTTAATGAGTCTGAAATTCTGTCAGTGCTGCAGATGTTCCCTTTTCTCAAGTTGGGCCTATTTTTTCAGGAGGTTGGCTAGCAGTCATGGAGAATCCTAATGGTATGGCAGGTCACAAGGAGACAGTCTCATTACTGTGCTTAAGTTCATGTAAAGGAATAAATGAAGAAGCTGGTGACAGCAAACACCTTGTTACTCAAGATCTTTCATTGGAGAGGCCTGGTAGATTTGGAAAACAGGATGCATTCAGCTCTGGAGCCCCCAGCACAAGAAAGACATAGACCTGTTAGAACAGGTCCAGAAGAGGACCGCAAAGATGATCAGAGGTCTGGAACACCTCTCCTGTGAAGATAGGCTGAGAAAGTTGGGGCTAGTTAGCCTAGAGAAGAGAAGGCTCCAGAGAGGCTCATAGAGGCCTTCCAGTACTTAAAGAGGCTGTACAGGAAAGATGGGGATGGACTCTTCATGAGCAATTGTAGTGATGGGATGACAGTTTTACGCTATAAGAGGAAGATTAAGCTAGATAGTAGGAAGAAATTCTTTACTGTGAGGGTGGTGAGGCACTGGCACAGGCTGCCCAGAGAAGCTGTGATGCCCCATCCCTGGAAGTGTTCAAGGCCAGGTTGGATGGGGTTTTGAGCAACCTGATCTGGTGAGAGGTGTCACTGCCCATGGCAGGGGTTAGAACTCGATGATCCTCCTACCCAAACCCTTCTATGATCCTATGATTCTATGCACATGCAGGTTATCCATACTCAGTGGTAGCATCACAACTCCTGTTGTGCTCCAAAGATTTCAAGTTAACCAGTTACAGAAGTTCCACTGAACAGCAGAAGGATAAACAAACAATGTTTTCTCAGGTACAATAAAGCTTTCTGGTTAACTGTGAAAAGTCAGAAGGGGCAGGTCTGTACGTATCATGTCACCTTTATTCTCCTGTGGGAAGGAGAGGATGCAACTTTCATCACTACCCTTGAAGACTATAAGCATTGTCTAAGGAGAAAGCAAGTGGGAACCTCCACATGTTGCTGATTATATTTCAGGGAAAAAAAAAAGGGGAAGAAAAAGAAAGAAAAAAAATCCATCTCTTTTCCTTTGAGCATAGGTATAGCACAACATCCTGTAAGTCAGTCATTTGCTTGTCTGTCCATCACCCCTTAGTTTCCTGCATCCATAGAAACAACTCTTTTGTCTCCTGTTGATGCAGAGCATAAGAGCATGTAATCCCTGTGGAATGCATGGGGCTAGGAAACAGAGGTGGATCAGGCCATTTGAAAGTCCAACTATCACAGCTGTAACCAAGAAGAGAAAGGAAGGGAAATGTAGCACCTGATGCTTTTCAGCTCTGATTATACTTTAGTGGAAGGGCCTTGACAAGATCCTGCAAATCTGAATGGTGATATCACCCATGTCAGACCATGGCCTGGACTTTGGAACTTCAGACCTTCTCAGATTTTTCAGAAAAATAAGTAAATAAATAAATAAAAAGAAAAGATAAGGGGGGGGGGAGGGAAGAGGAAGGGAAAAAAAAAGGAAAGAGAAAGAAAAGAAAAACAGCTTTTTTTTTTTTAAACAAAAAAGAGACAGAGAAACATAAAACATTATCTTTACTGTTGCTGTTTTAATTTCTCTGATGCACTGAAACAGCCTAGTGAAATTTCAGAAAGGACAGGTCTTTGTGGAGTACCTCTCAGAGGACAGAGAGTATATATTATCTTCACTGCCATGAATCCTTTATTTTTATTCTTTGGGGTGGGCTGTATATGAAATAGTAACAAGCAGCCTTTTGTCCTTCCCTTCAGGTCCTCCAAATTTGGCTATGCTTTGCAATTCATCTTTGCAATGAAGCTACAACACCACTGTGGTTCTTTAAAAGGGTCATAGGGAACCGCAGCAAAATGGTATACAAAGGTAAAGATGTCAAGTGAGTTATGTTAACAGAAAAAGAACTACGCAGTAGGTCAAGGTTTGGGCAACAGCAGGGATATTTTTGTTAAGATAATACTACTCACAGTGGTGGTGGCTTCCTTCGTAATACATAGCTGCCCAGAGAGAATTGCCTCTATTCTCATGGAGTCAGAGGGCCATATAGGAAGGTCTTATGGGGTCTAAATGAGATAGACACTGCAATTGCTTGTACAAATAAACTTTTACTACATAAGCAGCATGAATGGGCTCTGGTGTAATGCTTTCTAATGGTTCACATTTTCAGGTTGGTTTTAAGACAATTATCAGAGCAAGCTATTAAGAGCTAAATGGAGGTTTGTGCAGTTGTGTTGTGTTTTCCTTTAGGAAGGGTAATTACCTTTCACTGCACCAGCACAGGGCAGAGGTTTCTGAGTTACCTCCCACCTAAACCGTCAGAGAAAAATGGCAGGTTCAGCACAGGAGAATCCGCAGGTGCCTTCTTACGGTTTTGCACACAAAATGTTGCATACTCAAGCCCACCCTGCGAGGATGTATGTGCAAACACTGCCTAGAAGCAACCTTCTTGCTAAGACAAGAAGGTTCATTGTTCAGCCTGATGCTACTGCTTAGCACAGGTCTGTGGCATGGAAGAACCAGCTCTTCACCTTCCACATGTCCCTGTAAGCATCTAACAACAAAACCTGCTCATCAGATGCTGAATCTACCCAGTGAAAGATTTGAATTTACAAGCAGCCTATCCTCAGGCTACTCCTCCCTGAAAAGCAAAACAAACAAACAAACAAGCAACAACAACAACACCTCATCCTGGCCATTTTCAGCTAAACTGTAGAACTTTTACTGTCCACAATATGGATGGCCAGAGCCAGGGCAAGAAAAAACTGCTAGAGTATATTTCTTGATTAGCATGTGGAGGTCAACAAAGATACAGCCCCATTGCAACCGAGCTCTGAACTAGTTTGCAGCTAAAGTACCTGTAAACATCCCTTATGGAAGCACAAGTGTTTTGAACTGTTACTGCAGGACTATCTGCTTTTAAAAGCCAGCTTTTAAAAGAAATCTGGGAATATACCAATGACTCTGCCTCATGCATAAAAGATGCATTGCAGAGCACCACATTGCTACATCAATATTTTTTAAATGTTTAAAGAGAAATTTCTTTCCTCATTTGAAAGAGCTTTTTTCAACAGTTGCAGGGAAAGCTGTCCTCAGCCTCACGGGTTTCTGAATATTCTGATCTACCTGCATGTTCCCTACACTGTAAATGTGCTTAAATCCATGTGCACTAAGTGTTAAATTTATTCTTCTTTCTCTCTTATAAAAAGGTAAGAATTCAGCAAAGAGGAATATTAACAACAATTTAGGTGTGGATTTTTTATGCATGTGAGGATTTTTTCAGTCCTTTTTTTCCCCTGTTCTGGATTCATTTTAAGCCATAACTGTCCTATAGCTCATAAAATGTGCATTACGTCACCTTTTAGATAGAAGTCAGCAGGAACAAAGCTACTGGAATGGATGAATAAACAAATTATTGTTAGGGCTACACACATTAGCCTCAAAATAGCACTAGGAAAACATGCAGTGCTTCTGCAACACAAATATCAGTTTGTATAATGATCTGAACTGCTCGTGCAGGTGTTCATTTGGGTCTGACCCTGCTCAGCACAGGTGGGAAGTGCTGTGTGTTGGAGTACCAGGTAAAATGGAGGGTGGCTCCAGGAGAGGGGAATCCCATCCAGCAGCAGTAAGAGCATGGCTGCATGGCCACAAAATGCCCCCTGCGTGCTGGCAAGAGTGGTTACCTAGGGAAAATACACTCTGAATCACCTCATTAGCATGGGGTAGATTGCAGGCAAAACTGTAAGTCACTTTACAATCATTCCCTTCTTTTACGCTGTGCTCTGAAGCCCAGGCAAGCAAATGTGCTGGAGGACTGTGAGTCCCCAGCACACAGCGTGCCCTTGCCCTGCTGATCCTTCAGTTTCCACCTTTCCCGGTGAGCACACAGGTTGTTCTCATGGACGCACTGCAGTGCACACAGAGGCTCCCCCATGGATGCTGTTTTGCAGTCTGCAGGCTCCTGTGCCTGTGGTTATTAGAAATCAGAAAGTTTCAAAATTACAGAGATTGTGCTAACTCTGGAGAAGTTTTTGAGGCATTCAGTCTCACCTGCACTTCTTGCCATGCCAGTCTTGCTGCTCTGCATGAACTGCAGGAGTTCACCAATCTCTGTAGTGCACAAGAAGTGTGCACCGTCCATGCTCTGCAGTTCCCAAATGGAACAATTTTGCTCTCACTCTAAATTTTGGGGCAGAAATATGGCATTCTGAGTGCTGTACCCGAGGTAGGAGGTGCCTTCCCTGATACTCAACCCTTAAGGCTCAGAAGCAAGCCACCTTTGCTGCCCTGGCATGGAGGATGAAGATGGGATGCTGCACATGCTTTGCAGTCCTTTCTGCAGTAATGGGTCCTTACAACAAAGAAAAGAGCAGGCTGAAAGTGATCTGAAATGGACTGGGGTTCAGCAGTAGGCATCCTTTTCACCAATCATTGCTTGGCAGCAATTTCTACCCAGTGGCAATATTCCTCTGCTTTGCTCGCAGCTGAAAATAACTCTGAAAGTGCTTCGAAAGGGCTGCCTTTTAACTGAGCTGAACACCTTCCTAAATGATTTTCATCATGGTGAACATCTCCCCCTTGGATGAGGAGCATTCAGGCTCTTCCTTCCCAGTCCTGCTCTCTGCAGCATGCAGCCCACTGTAGAACATGGTTCATTGTTCCTGTGCTCTCCTGTGACCTTTATTTCCATAACGGACTCTCTGCCCATGTTGGTTATATTTCTACCTCACTACATAAGCTGGCAGATGTCCAGCATGCTGGTGCCTGTGACATGACTCCTTTCTGCTCCCCACCCTGTTATGTGGCAGCACCTTGCTGCAGGGTGGGCACCTGAAAGTGCAGGCACACCTGGCCTGGCACAAGCGGTGACAAAAGCCCCTGCTCTTTCCAAAGCAATTTGCTGAGCCACCAGGGTGCTCAGCACTGGGAAGGGGAGGTTAAACCACCACTTTGCTTCCTGTTGTGTCATCGGTTTAACTGTTGGCGTCAATTATTGAATACATTTACACAGTGCTAATGCCTTTGCTGTGATTTGCAAATTAACACAGCACTTTAAGTGTGGTCCTCATCCCTAAATCTTCTAGTAGTAAAGCAGCTGCTTGCAGACTTCTGGAAGGATATGTCAGAAAAAAAAAAGACCATTTTTTTTCTGTTGATTTTCCTGTGGGAGAGCAAAGATTTAATCTAGAGCCACCACTGTTCAAATACATATTCCCTTTCCCAAAACACAGCATGGCAGTAGAAACAGCACAAAGTTGAAGGAACAACCATCAGTGCACCCTCCAAACAAGCAGCATTTTTCTCTTGCAGAAACATGACGAAGTTCTATGCATTGTCCTCAGCACTTTTTCCCATTCCTTGAAAATCAGCAAGTTGTTGCTAAAATGTTTTAGAGGAACAGAGACAATGAATTCAAATACTTTTGATGCATTTGTAGTGCCTTTCTGTATTTCAGTACTTCTGCTGAAAACTCCAGTACTGATACCATGTCAGAAAGAAGAGGAACTGGTTCAGGGAATTTCAAATGACATACATGTATGATGATGTAAAAATTGCAGTTCCTGGGGTACACCAATATCTAGCATAAAAGTAAAGTCTGATGGATGGATGAAGGTCTGCTGTTTAAAAATTGCTATTGAGACTTGCATTACAAAGGCAATTTTGATACTACCTCCTGTGGAGTCTTTGTGTGTGTGTTACTTCACTTCTCTGCCTCAGTTTCCCCAGGTGGGACAAGGGAAACCATTTCCTATTGTATCAGACCATGGTGCTGTTTGATGAATTACTCCAAAAAGCATTTTCAGTATGCAAAGTGTTATGCTGCTTAAGGGATGATTATCAATAA
>NC_140125.1:40094303-40096803 GCF_964035555.1 Netta rufina
TTTGCCAGATTCTCAGAGTGGAATGGAATATCCTGTTCTTGATCTTTTCTATTCTCGAGATAACAACCCCCTGCCTATGGCACCAGCTGCACTAGGGCTGCACCCAGGAACACATCCATAAGAAGACCCTTTCTCTCTGCCATTTTTCTCTGGTAAATGAGGAAGACACAACATTGCTTTAACAATTACTAGTATATGTGAAGGAAGGCTTGCATCAGCCTAACATTCCCATTCTCTCGCAGTGAAGAGAGCATAGCTTGCACACATTGTCGTTCATCTTCAAAGTGCTTTGCAAGCACAGAATGATTAAGCTCAATATTCTGCTACTGAGCACAGTAAGCTATATCATTAAAAATACACCATGTATCAGAGGCTAGTTAAAGCACGTCACATGAAAGGCTCTGATACATTTTGTAAGTATGATTTGATAAGCTGCCTAACATTTTTTCTTAGCAAAGATATTTGATGTATTAATAAACACTGTAATTTTTATTAAAATTAAAGAGCTCAGAAACAATTTATCAAATCCCTACTGAAGTGAGAGACTCTGAGAGATGTCTCTAAAAACCAACACTGTTAATGCTTCACAAATCCTACATCTATGATTTTTCAATATCCATTTTAAAACAAAGAAAAAAAATATATACCCCCCCCCCCCAACACAACAAACATCAAGAAGAGAGCTGGCTTACATACCTCTAAAATATGGCCCAAACCTGCAAACACTTATGTAGATGAGTAACTTTACTGCCTGTGGAGCTCCAATGTGAGTTTGCAGGATGAAGCCTAAAAGCATCTTTGGTAAACAAGCCATCAATTACACACTTTAAGGATGGCAGCACCTGTGCAAAGCCTTCAACTCAAACTAAAGAAATAAAAGCAATTATCAGCTACTAATTTGAGTAAAACTGTTTTCTTCTTAGAGCTAAAAACATAATTTTAAGTGACACTGGTACTATTTTTGGCAACTAATAATATTTATTAGATTATTGTTACAGCAGACATTCAAGCCCTCTCAAAAATAAATGGATCCCTTAGTGTGATATTTTACTATTTTTTACAGTCCTTTGTTGATCATAAAGATTTCCTTGCACATGTTTTTAGAGAGAACAAAGGCAGTGCTGTATGTGATAAACAGAACAAAACAAATGAAACTAAAGCCACCTTTAGAGCAATTTTAAATTACTCCCAACTACATTTCATTTCCTATTAGACAAGTATCTTCCAATAAGAGTTTGAATATGAAACTCATACCAGCTATAGAAGAGATATACTACTCAGTTCTAGTATAAATGGTTGGTTTGCATTGCCCCTGGTCTTTATCTAACACTGAGAATAGGCTGCTTTTTATCAAAAGAGGAATAAATTGCTGTTATTGTGATGTTAGCCCATCACTTGGCATTGCAATTCAAGTTTTTGTGAGAAAGAAATGTATGATCTAACTGCGACTTGACCTATGCCTTCTGAGATCCATCTAGGTGCTCTAATGGAGCATAAAAAGTACTGAATACAAGGACATGCAAACTGGCAGTGAAGAAATTTGTTTGAGAAGAAGAGTGAAGAGAAAGGGACTTTCATGAACTTGTGGTTTACATGCTGCCCAATTTGTTGAATATGGAAGAATGTTTATCGCCAAACTGCAATTCTTTTAATTAATATATTTCAGCATGATCCTTCCTTGCATCTAGTACCTCCCTCTCTCAGTTATCTCTGTCTCTTTCTTTTTAATAATTTTAAAATTGTTGTGGCTTAAGAGACTGTTATAGGGCTCTTTAATGATCCAGGTTCTATTAACACGTTAAGTGAAAAAGAATTAGTTCCTGTCCCTTTATACGATTTTTTCTTTCCCAACACAAGAAGCCATTTTAAATGTTTATCAAATACTTGGGCCATGATATATCACAAGATAAACTAATTTGAGTGAGATAGTTTGATTACATTACAAAATCCTTTAGTTGTTATAGTCTTTCTTGGAATCTATCAAAAAACATGCATTTTTAAAAGCGATTTCTAGAATAGTAGCATTTAGATTTTAGTCCTGATAAAGGCTCACTTTCCATTCATAGTCAGAACCTAAATGTGCTCTTCTTGTACCTAAACAGATAATAAGCACTCAGCACACTCCCCCTTCTTGACACAACACACTGAGACTAATCACACATAATTGGAGAGGAGGAGCAGTGGGGCTGGGCAGGCTATTGTGTCCAAAGGACAAATGGTCAGTTTATGAGGCTTTTGTCTGATGTATAATTTCTTATACATCTAGAAAAGGAAAAGTCCTGCTGGAAAAAAAAATTAAAAAAAATCATATAGACACACACACATATATATATTAAAAAAAAAAAGCCTTCGTCACTGAATCAAATGAGGACATTTCAATCATCAATTAAAAAATCAACAGTAGAATTAAAAAAAAAAAAAAAGGAAAAGTCTGAGGATATAATAGGTGCACTTTAAAAAAATCTTAAGACAACTATTTCCTTATTAATTAAATGTGAAT